>NW_020884875.1:13098382-13106136 GCF_003945725.1 Corapipo altera | reverse complement strand
ATAATAATAATAATAATAATAATAATAATAATAATAATAATAATAATTCTGGTTTCAATAGTGCAAAACCCAAAGAGAAATATGAGAAAACACTTGACAATTATAATAACACTTCAGGCTACTAAAAAAGAGGTGCATTATCAGTTTCTGGGGATGACAGATATGTTTGTTCTTGATATTGAACTCATAATGTTGTTTACACCTGTTCTTATGGAGACAATCCTATCTGAGGAAGATTTTGTGCTGGAAACTAGCCTTTGTTTTTTCACCCCAGTTCATTTGACTCGCTTATATTTAAGAGGAAAACAAATGCAGGATTCACATTGTTATGAGTGACGAGAATGATGTCCTTGGGGAAGGCAGGCTAAGATGTGATGCTAGGGGGGTGGCGACAGTCACACTGAAGTGAAATGTGTGTTTGCCATATAATAAATAAGGCAAGGACGGTAAGGACGGTCAGGGGCATAAGTGTGTGTAGTGGGTTTCTGTGGCTGGGTTTTGGTAGTAGGGGGACTACCGGGATGGCTTCTGTTAGAAGCTTCTAGAAGCTTCCTTGAGCTGGTAGAGCTAATGCCAGTCAGCTCCAGGATGGACTTCCTGCTGCTGGTCAAGGTCGAACCAATTAGGAGTGATAGTAATGGCTCTGTGATAATATATTTAAGAACAGAAGGTTGTTGCGCAGATGAAAATTCCAGCCAGAGAAGAGCAGAGTGAGAACATGGGAACAACAATGCAGACACCAAGGTCAGTGGAGAAGGAGGGGGAGGAGATGCTCCAGCTGCTGGAGCTGAGACCACTGCAGCCCGTGCAGCTTGATCTACGTTTCCTCCCTCAGACTTGTCAGACATTTGTTATTGTTTGCTGCTTCTCAGATCCCTTTCCTGTTCTTTTTTGAAGCTATTGTATGGCAGGTTTTTCTTGGCTGGTTGCTTTCTATTTGCTATAAAGAGAACCATAAACAGATATCTGGGAACTAGTATTCTTTGAAAGCAACGTGTTCATTTGTAGAATTACATTGGAGCTTTTGTTTTGCAAACTGAGTCTAAGGTCA
Source organism: Corapipo altera (assembly GCF_003945725.1). Lineage (NCBI taxonomy): Eukaryota > Metazoa > Chordata > Aves > Passeriformes > Pipridae > Corapipo > Corapipo altera. Next base: position 13,105,085 of record NW_020884875.1, on the reverse strand, counting down.
TTTAAAACACTTCTGAATTTTTTATTTTTTAAAACAAAACTTGCTTTAATGTTTGGGTTTACTGACTGAATTATTGTGATGCATTTTAAATAAAAAGTCAGTTACATTTTTGTGGGTCAGAATGAAGGGAATTAGTTGAAAGACATTATTTAAAACGCAGTTTTTAAAATCAGCCTTTGCTTGAGCAGGCATAAAACCAGCATTATTTTTTAAGTGGAAGTAGAAAACTACAGGTTTGTCATTGTATCATAGCCTCTCTATAGTAGAGTTATAAAGGTTATAATAAACTTGCATCTGAACTGGACATCAGTGGATTTGTTGAAGATGAGAAATTTAGTAGATGTTTCTCAATGCAGTCTCCTTTTTCAGGGACAGGTGACTATACATGCAAAATTTGACAAGGACATTTACCTCCCAGAGGACGCCGAGTTTTACTTTGTTTATGGTGGATCCCTGAAAAGATATATAATGTTTGCTGAGCAAGTTAGTGACAATGCTCTTCAGTCCATAGTTCCAGGTGAGCCTCAACTCCTGTTTACGTTTTTCAACTCTTTCCTAAACTCAAACCTCCTTTCAAAGCTGCACATAACCGGATGATTTGGTATAACTCTTTTATGGCTCTGTATTGGAGAAAATGCAGGAGTTTGAATGATGGCCTTTGGGATCCAGGGGTGATCCTGCCTGATGGCCTTTGACCAACCAGGGGTGATCCTGCCTTTTGTAGCAATCCACGTGAGTGTAGTATCAGATGTAGACAATGTTACTGGACTTGCATAGTTAGCTATGCATTAAAGTGCAGTTTTCAGGGGTGGCATAATTTTTAATGCATTAATTCTATGCTATACCTGTTTGCCTCTGGGCATCCTAACATCTGCAAAAGTCCTGTTTTTTCTGAGCCTTCTCTCAGTGTAGCAGTCAGCCTGGCTTGCAAGATCCTCCTGCTGGAAGCTTGCAATGCTTAGAGCTCTGCTGGAGCTGGACATGGTACAGAGGTGTCTGCAAAACCATTCCAGGACACCTCACTGCGAACAGGGGTATATGTGTTGCTTCTCAGTTGGCTTTCTGACTTGACATTGTCTGCTTCATGGATGTAACATAAACCCTACTTGTCACCTCTGTTGCGTGCTTTGTGACCTTTTCATTTGTGTGAGTAGGTGGCTACAGATGTGATGTACCTGTGCAATAGGATCTGCTTGTTATTTGTTCGTGTGTTCTAAAGGGGATTTAGAGTCTGAAAATAAGAGCAGAGTATAAAAAAGGAAAGTTCATCACCATTATGTGGTGGCTTCTTTAATCCTGTAAATGGTAAATGATTGTCATGGATTACAACTGGAGAAAAGGCAATGCTAGGCTTCTTCCAAGGCTTTTTAAATTTTTTTTTAAAGTACCTGAAATGACACTGTTGAATGGTTGCTTCTGGGCTAGGAATAAAAACAGAGGGCTGCAGGCAACACTTAATCATGGTAGAAGGCATGAACAGATGAAAATAAAATGTGAGGTTAAAATATAGCCTGCTGATGTTAGTGTTATTTTGTGGTGGCCAAATTAAACATAAGGGAACACAGAGCACTTTAAAACAATTGCAGTTGTGGTAAGTACTGCTTCTTTCTGCAGTTACTTGATTGCACATATACTTGTAGTTATACAAGAGGTATACAGGAGTATGTTGGAAAATATAGATTTGTACCCTTAGTACATTATGGTTAGCTCTCCAGTGAGACATACAGCTTGCACCTCTTTTAGATATTTGACATCCACCCTCCCTTAGATGTCAAAGCAGTAGGAGGGAAACACAAAGTCCTGAAGAGATTTGAGAGACAAACTCCCTTGGACTTTAAGGGTCCCAGCTGTAAGTTAGAGAGTTGATACAACATTTAATCAAGTCTGCCAAGAGCCTGAAACATGCATTAGTTAAAAGCTTTTGGGTTTTGGCCTGGATAGGTACAAAAAAGGATGTTAATAGATTTTACTCAGAGTTCATGTTGCAGGCCACTCCCCCACTCTTCTCATGAGCATCATATTTTTCCTAATGCTTAGCCAAGAACCTTCAGTTCTTTCTGTTGTAGTTAAAGAATGCTCACCTAAAAAGACTGGTTCTAGAATTAATCATGTTGATATAATTTAGAGGAATGGCAGTTCACAATTTAGTTGAATCCAAGTTCATTGCTAGAAATGGTTGGTGGATGCCCTATGACAAATAAATGTAATGAGAGGGAAGAATAAAATAATTCTGAATGAGCAGTCACAGCTCTTAGAAGTGAAGGGGAATAAAAAAATAACATGTATTTTCTGAACACGGATAATGTTAGTGATTAATTTAAATTAAAATTACAGGCCATGGATGCCAAGAAGCAGTTTCTGTCTCTATTAATGTACACAGGGAGTTACTCACCTGTGGTCCTCAGCAGCTGTCCCATCACTTACAGAGAGAATCTGTCTTGCAAGTTGTCTTGCTTTCTGGTCAATCATGCAGAATGTCTCACTGCCACTAATCAAAAGTTGTTGCTGGATAAATTTGGGCTAAGGATGAAAGATCTGCAGTTGCTTGATGGCCGTTGCTCACAAAGAATTGCCATTGACCTGGAACACCCTTGGACACTGCCCAGAAAGTGGTAGGGTTTTATTTTAAGTCAGAAAGCTTTTAACAGTGGTTTCATGCACAGTTCAGGGCAGAGTATCTCACTGTTTTATCCACGTTCTCAATCCTTGTGCTTTATTTTTTGGTTAACATGAAAAAATTGTTCAGGTGTGAGAGGGGTAATCAAAGATTTGGTTTGTGCCCAGAGAGTTAAAAAGGATAATAATGGTTATTGTAACTCTGTCTCTCCAGGAAGTTTTTCTGCCTTGACTATCTGTGAATGTAGTTCTTTATTTATAAATGGACTCTGCCTTTGAAAGGTTAAAGAGCTTTAAAAGCTTTAAAGGGCTGTTTAATAAAGCAAAAGCTGTAGCAGTGAAGTTTTGCTGCTGTGATTCTAACCAAGTGAGATATTTTATCTACACAGACAAAAAGGAATTGGTAATAAAAGAGAAGAATATGTTACTGTAGGCATTCTGATATACAGAGTAAATGTAATTTTTGTCACTGTTCTGTTAATTTTTATGCTTTTTTTATGACTATGATCATTCTTTGGGGAGCATATCATTAAACAAGTTTTTTTTTGTGGCTTTTTTTTTATTGTAGAAGAATGGGGTGAAAATATATGTGAAACTTTACATTAGGGTATGCTTTTGAAATTTTTACAAGAAAACTATGTGAAATTTTCCAAGTTTCAGGTTTCATTGCAAAAAAACCCTGTAGTTATGGTTTGCTTAAGAGTATAATTTTTTTTGCAGACCCAGCTGATTTGTAGCTGAGATTGGAAACTTGATGGCTTCACATGTTTTTCATTGAATATTTGGTGCTTTTAGCTGCTTTCCTTTTAGTATTTTAAATTGCTAAAAATTGGAAGACAGGCAGCTTCCATATGAGCCAAACAGGAATAGGTATTCAAGCAAGCTTTTGGGAAGTAAAACCACAGCAATTAGCCCATTTCTTTGGGTGAGCACTTTTTTCCTGTCTTAAATATTTCTAATTCTTAATGGCATATAGCTTGAAATCTGAAGGATGCTTTTTGTCTGTCTGTTGTAAACCATTCTTTAAACAGATGTGAAAACAAGTACCAAGTCTCATTCAAATATTGTCTAGACATGAGGAAAAAAAAAAAGGCCATTACTTGTTTCATTTTGATGTGTAGTAAATATTTGTTCACATTACTCAACTTCTGGAACAAGTGTTGGATCTTAGGAATGAGTACCTTAAGTCAAAGCCTGAAGAACTCAGCTGTAGTTTTGTTCACAAGCTTGGCTAAGTTTTCCATCAAAACCAGTTGAAACCCAACCCAGGAGTGGTAATGAGAGATGCTTGGGCATAGCCAGCTGGGTACCTTCTTGCTTGAAACACAGGGAAGAGTTATCCTCGGTGTGTTGTTAGTGCAGAGTCAGAGCGCATCTCAGCTGGTACCAGAATAAGCTCTGCCAAGGCAGCTGCTATCCACGTAGCAAAATTCTCTAATTTTTAGTTATGCTAATTGTTAATTTTCAGGTTTACAACAACATTTTTATGGAAAAAGAGTATGTTGCCCTTGTGAGACTTTTACAGGTCTTGTATTTTTTTGTTTCCATGTATTTTTCATACTTTTTCACTTTTCAGATTTAAATATATATATATATAACATATATTACATTATATATATTTATATATATATACATAAACAAAATTTGAACACAGTGAAAAAGCTGAGATGTGTGCCCCAGTTGCTATACAGAACCTCTCTGAACATTTGAAGTGTTAGATGAGCATGTCTTCAGCATGCTGCATTGGGGTTGCCTCATGGGCACTGTTGCACTTGAAGAGATGACATCTCCCTTTGTACATTGCTGTTAAATTAACGCTGTTAAATTAACGCTGTTATATGAAGGCGTAGTCTTTTGCCTTCTCTCTGAATAAAACAAAACCTGATCTGAATTCCTGGGTCCTGGAAGCCAGCTTTGCCACTATTTAGTTATTTTCAAGAGGAAGACTGCTCTTTTAGGTTTTTGGCTATTAATAGAAGCAGTACAATTAGAGCCTGAGTTATGAAAACAAATTGTGGATCTCAGGGAAGGGAACAGTGTCTGTACATGTTTAGTTCCCTCTAATGAACAAGGACTTTTCCATTTTATTTCATAAATGCTTTGTGATTGTTTTCTAGGAATAGATCTTGTGGGGTGAACTGAATTACCCAAAGTTGCTGCTTTATAGTCTGCCTTTGGGGGTCATCTTTCCTTTTTCTATGATATTTTTCACTTTATAGCCCTCTCCCTGTCCTTTTTGTTGTAAATCGCATTACTCTTTCCACTTGGTGTTAACACATTCCTGCTAAGGTGCATAAGTTCAAACCTGACTGATGCATGTTTTTGATGTAAACTATAGAAAATTCTGTCTTTTCGTCAGTGAGAATTTTAGGTTACTTTTTATTCCTGTGGAAGGAAAGGGAGAGGACTACCTGTTCTCCTTCGTGGAATTAGGAAAACAGTGGGAACAGTGGATAAGTATGTATAGGTCTGGTAAGATTTGTGAGGAGAGGTAATTGTTTTGTGGTCAGAATGTTCAGGGAGTTAGAGAAACAGAGAAATCTGTGGCCCAGTATGAATTTGCCCTTTTGGAAGCTGTGCATGGCAGACTGAGTAGGATGCTAGCCTGTGCATTGAGAAGCAGATGCATGTCTTTCAGTGCCTGCTGCTGACCCAGAAAACTGTGACATGGGGCAAGATATTGGCAAGCATGCTTCAACCTGTGGGTCCCCAGCGAGTGTATGATTCTCATCTCCTGGTCAATAGTAGTAACAGCAGAGAGGAGGCATTTGAGGTTCCTCTGATCACAAAGGGGCTTTTTGGGGAAAGCGCTGAGCACTTGGAGATGCTCAGAGTGTTAAGAGAGCAAGTACTGTCAGAGATACAAGAGATAAAGTTACCTATTTAAGACAATATATAAGTAGTGGGACTCAGAAGCTGGCTCTGTTGCTCAAGAGACCAGATATGAAGCTGTGGTCTGACCCAGCCTCAACTTTCAATTGGCACTAGGTTGGAGAAGCCTGCTTTTCTAGCTGAAAGGGTGTCCCCACCTGGTATTGGGTGGTGCTCAGTAAACAAGTGCTTAAACCAGACCGCTGGAGAGAGCATTTGGCTGCAGTACTAAAGAACAAGGAATACCCCTCCAGAAAGAATATCCTGTGGTGTTTTGCATCTTTGTTGGGGTCCCCAAGCAGCAGAGTCAACTGAAACTTCATAGGACAGTGTGGGTGGGGCACCACAGGCAGCCTTTCCTGTGTGGAGCCGGTGGATGGGAACCTTTTCTAACCCTCCTGCTGCTAAAACTGCTGGAGCAAAACTCCTTTAAGTCCACCTTTGTGATGGAGCTTTATCTTCCCTCATCTCCTTTTCTTCTGTGGATTGATACCAGCCTTTGAGTGTTCACACAGGTGTGCTCTCAGATGGGCTGTCACATACCTGACTTCGTGCGTCGAAGTGGAGTGTACCGAAGACAGCTTTAAAAATAATCTCATAGCTAAGGGAAAAATGGAAAAACTAGCAGTAATGCATAAAAGTATGAAGCCAGAAAAAAAATGGAATTTTACAGCCAGTTTTGATATCTCCCCCTGCTTGTCAAGCCTTGAGGTTTTTAGTCTGCCTCCAGGAAATGAATGAGATTCAGAGCCTGGAACAGGCTTAGTCATTTTTGTCAGAGAGAAATACTTGGTTTTAGTTTATTTTTTTGGATATAGGAAGGGATTCAGGTGCAAGGAAGAACAAAAGGATTCTTTTAATGTTTAAAACAGACTGAATTTGGCTCAGCTCTGTGTAACTCAAATAGAATGTTTTGGCTGGAGAACTGGGATGCAATGCAAAACAACATCTTGATAGTGCATATCATTTACAGCACCACCTGCCTTGCAGTAGTTGACCTTGTATGAATCAGCCAGCAGTGTTGGCTTTCAAATCTTAAGAATCGTTGGGTTTGTGTATTGATGAAAAATGGCATTTTATACCATTTAAACTAAATGGTATTTTATACTATTTAAATATGAATATGTTGTAGAAGCCTCATGTTTTCCTTTTTTTCCTTATTCTGTTCCAGCTTTCCAAGAGTGCAGTTAAATTAATTACATTGGATTTTTTCCAC
>NW_020884875.1:12871967-13097982 GCF_003945725.1 Corapipo altera | reverse complement strand
ACAACTGCAGCCTTTTTGTTGTGCCACTTTTGAAATCTTCCTCAAGGGAATGGAAAAATAAAGTGAAAAGTGTGGGGAAAATGCCATTTATTCTGTCACAGTGAGGAGCTATAAGAGAGGTGGTAAAAGAACTGAAACTAGAAAATGTTTTTAAGAAAAAAAGTTGCTAAAATCCTGTTGTTTCCAAACTTTACCATTCTTTAATGCAAATCTTTTCTTTATAGGCAGATCTATTTAAAAAGCTTATTATGAGTATCCTGTCTTTTTTGTTCTTTTGCTTCGATATTGCTGATCCTGGAATACAACTGCAGCAGATTTTGGGTGAAGGGATCCCTGGTCCTATCCTGCACTCAGAGCAGGGCTTGCTTCAATGTTGTATCAGGTTACTTAGGACCAGGTTTTGAACACTTCCACAGACAGACAGTTTGTAACCTGCCTGGGTCACCTGTCCCAGCATTTGACCATCCTATTGGTAAAAAATACTTTGCTTGTGTTGAAAGAACGTTTACTTTTCCATTTAGACTTCGGACTTCACAATTTGTATTTTGGATTTTAGTATCATGAAGCTATTAGTTATTGCCTTATGTCATCAGGTTCTGCTCACTCTTGGGTAAGCCATGTGGGAGTAGTAGTGGGTAGCCCAGTAAACACATCATCTAGAGAAGTAAATTATGGGGAGGAGTGTGAATGCTGTTTCTAAGTTCACTAGAGGTGAAAGCAGCCAGTGAAACTTCTTGGTGGTTTTGCTACTCTGTGTGTTCCAGCTGGTCATAAACAAATCTAGCATAAGGTTAGATGAAGGTTGTTAGGGTGGGCAGATAAAAATCAGTTACTAGACTATTTGTGGTGAGATAATAGAAATTATTGTTGTAGATGGTGTTTTCAAATGACGAAGATTAATTACTATAATTTTTAAAACTCATTTCTTTTGTAGCAGGCTTATTCATACTACCACCAGATTTGGCCACCAGAAGGGTAACTTTACCTGCTGCAGTGTCAGAGCAGAGGGAAGGCTATCCCTCATCAGGGAAGGCTTCCTACAGGCTCCTTTTTTGCTGAGTGGGAAAGTCCTAATCTTATCATGCTCAGAGCAAGCTTACCTGGCTTTTTTTTGTGATGTTACAATATACGTTGAAACCCAGTGGCCCCAGGCCAAAGTTGAGAGTAAAGTTTGCCTTTTTGTTTCTGTGTTTTTAATCCGAGAATTAGAGTGTGAGTAGTATCTGCTCAGATGTTTAGTGTGTTTGATATTGGTTGATGTTTGAACTAGATTAATTTATCTGCTGTCTCATCATTAACTATATATATATAAAAATATATAGTTAATATATAGTTGGAAGCATCTAAAGAGCCCATTTTAGTGTCTAAAGTTGGACTTTAGCAGAATTTAAGTACTCCAGATCAAAGAGCAATCCTGAAATATTTTTTTTAGTGAACATTTTAATCTTTGAATGTGTGATGTTTATTCAGGGTCTTGGTTCTGGACCACAGCATTTCCTGTGTATTTCAGCTCCCTAGTGTACATCACTTTCATCACTGGCTGGTGCTCTGCTGGGGTCCAGGCTGGTGGCATAGAGTTGAGTCTGCTACAGTCGTTGTGAGGGATAGTCTCTGAAGTACAGAAATAGCACTGGGGCCAGTGAAAATCACAAATGGTGTTACCAGTCTCTATTCAGAAATATAGCTTGGGAAAGGGAAGATACTAACAAACATTTTCATACTGTGACTGAGTTGTTACATCATTCTCTGAGCAAGTGAGAGATCCAGGCTCTGAGCATCGTTTTTCACTTCTGACGTGTGTCATGAGAAAGGCATCCATGTCTAAACAGCAGAGGCTTCTCATAGCTGATCGACTGTAGTCAGCCTACTGCTTTCTTGGTCTTCTGCTTGGCATCCCTTGGATTTCCTTCTGCACCATAACCCATTTTCAATTACTTGGCAACAGAGGAGGCAGGGTATACTTCCACTAGAGGAATGATCAGAGGAACTTTGAAGTTGTGTGTGTTCAAATCCCATCTAGCTGAGGAAGTTGTACTGAGGGCTTCCATTTTTTAAGTGGCACATCAGCCACATGTTTTGGGAAGCCTGAGCCCTGTTCATTTAAATGTTCTTCCATAGAAGAAGGTCTCAGATCCAGGCATACCAGGGTGTTTGATGCATAGTGCTTGGTTGGGCTCTGAAGCTGTGAGTTGGAGTCAAATCCCCTGGGTTGAATTTGTTCAAGGACAGGTTGGATAGTGCTTTAAGTAAACCTCGCCTAGTGGAAGGTGTTCCTGTCCTTGGCAGGGTCTTTGGACTAAGTGGTCCTTGAAGGTTCCTTTTGACCCAAGGCTTTATGTAGTTCCATTTAGGAAACCATTCTGCAGAGCCTCGAGTTGGATTCCGTGGACTTTAAGGTTGCACATGCTTGAAAAGTTTGAAACATACATGCTATCTCGTTTAATAGTGGTGTAAACACTATAGTTCATATTAAAGTTGGTAACTAAAATATAGCAATGATCATTGACTCCAAAAACTGAAATCAGAAATATTTTTGTAGACCTTGGAGGGAAAAACCCCTGTGGGCCTGGATCATATGCCCAACTGGATGTATTTTTGACTAGAACATGAAATGGGAAGACCAAGAAAAAAATGTATTGCCCAAAACCTGGGGAGAAAATTGTTGCATAGGCAGGCTAATGCACCAGGCTAGCCACAAGTAAGAATGAGTTTGAACATGATTTTTTTTAGTAAATAATGGCATAACATTTTGTATGTGTGTTCTACAAATACTTAGGTACATTTTCTGTGTATATTTAGAGATATTCTGGTTTAAAGAATTTTTCCTGCATCTGAATGTTAATGTTCTGTTTCTGTTAGAACTGCAGTGAAAAATGGGTTTCAGATAATACATGCAGGTTTGCTGGCTGTTACAGTGCTAGAGTCCGTGTCCTGAAGCTCCCTTTTACTCTGATGTCTGGATTTTGTTTTGTTTATTGGAGGAAGCATGGCCTAGTTTTCTGGGATTTGACTGTCTGAAACTTTTAATTACGCTTGAAATGGAAGGTAAAACATCTGGATGACTGTCATCAAATACTCAGAGCAAAAACTTTATCACCAGTGGAGATTCTACAATAATTTTCTCTGGGAAGTGGTAGAGCAAATTCCTCAGGTTCCTTGCCATTCTGGCTTTATGTGATGTGGAGATAAAGGATTCTTTTGAATATAATAACACTTTAAATCCAGCTTTTTCAAAAAGGGGTTGATGACTTTCCCTCTGCCCTCAGAAAGGTCTTTGCAGAAGGCAGCTCTCCTGTTAAGATGTTAAGAGGATGTACTCAGCTGAGACATGACAGCAGCCTTCAATTATGTGAAAGGAAACTGTGAAGGGAAAAAAATGAAGTATTTTTCATTCAGATGGGAAAAGAAGCAGCAGGCTTATACTGAGAAAGGGTGAGCTAGATGATTGTTGTTATGGTGAGGGTAAAATTTTCCCTGGTGAATATTGCCTAAGGAAGTTATGTTGGAAGGTGTTTAGAAGAGATGAGACAAAAATTAGGCTAAAGGCAAAGAATGGACTAAAGACCACTTGAGGATTCTTCAGGATTTTTTTTTAAATTAAATATACCTGACACTTTCAGAGGGAGTACTTAAACTGAATAGGAGTCTGCTGTGAGCTACTATATTTGAGTGTAAGTAGATGACAGCTTTGCTCAGTGTATAAGTGTTTCTGAAAAAAATGCTTATTGGCTTTTTGACTACATAACTGGTCTCTCTGCTAGGGGATTGCGTTCTGTCAGACAGTTTGTCTTGTAAATATTGATGTAGAGAGGAAATTTTGCAACAATTTTTGCTGTTGACTTCGATTCTTATTATTTGCACCAATATGTGCACATACCTACATATGCTTTGTGAGCTTCACCTTGCTGTTGCCTCTGGAGTGTATAATTTTCAATTGCTTGTTCTGAAGCGGTTGGGTACAAGGGAAGAAGAAGTCTGTTGAATAGGGATCATAAGTTTCAATGAAATTTCATAAATAACTGGAAGCCTTGTAGATTTCAGATGATTGTTCTAAGAACTGTAGGGTAACTCCCCTTAAATACTTGACCTTGTGGAAGTACCCTCATATTTAATTTCATGCTAAAATATCAGTGTATGGAACAGGTTGAGTGGCACTTGAGAATATTTTATTTATCGCTTTTAAATTGCAGAGACTTTTTGTTTGAGAATGTATGTAGACAGATAAATCTTTCTTTGAATAAGGGCCAGGGTTCTGCAGTATATTGGGGCATTTATTGGTGCCAAATACTATACTCTATATAAAGAAATAAATAAATAGTGGATTATCTAATTCAAACTGTTTTCTTTGACTGATGAAATTAGATAGTATTTGGATGTCCTTTAGTTCCGCATATGCAATTAAGTATCTAACTGTTGATTTCAATGAAAGATCAAAAGTGTTTCTGCTGAAGTAATTTTTTAAGTCTGAACCTGAGCTGTGATACTTCTGCAGATGATAACAGGTGTCTTTTAATGCCTCCTAGCAAATAAAATACTGGTTTTTGTTACTGATGATTTTGTTTTGCTTGCTGTGTTTTTTCAGAGTCTAAACATAAAGAAACTCTTCTCCAGCTTGTGATCAAATTGGGCCCAGCCTGGAGGGTCATTGGCATTAGCATTATCTAGTGAGGAGGGAGCAACACCATTAGATTTGGCTTTACAACATGGACACTCCAAACTAGTAGAGGTCTTCGCAAAGTGAGTAAAATGGTTTGCTGCTTCCTCTGAAAATGTCCTGTCAGTTAAGGAATGTGGGCAATACTGTTGTTTATCTTGAAAGAGTTGCCTATTTTGTGCTGGTTTCTGCTGCTTTTTGCCAATATTATAATTTTAAATGGTAAACTTGTATTTACAATTAAAGGAAGTTTGTTATTTGCATCTTCCATTACATTTGCAAGTCAATTAATAGTCAGTTAAATGACAGAGGACCAGCTGCACCATCAGGTACCTCTCCCACAACTATTGCAGCTGAATCCTGATGCATTACAAACAAGAAAAGACATTCCTTAAAAAATATACATAGAATTATTTGTTATAAGCAGAATCATAGGACCCGACTTTCATGAAACTTTGGCAGACTGCGATCTCTCTAAAGCTCAAGTATGAACAAATAAAGGAGAGTCAGTAATAAAGACAGTGCTGCATTTGTGACTGTTTTGCCGGAGAACTGCCACACTGATAAATGACTTACAGAACAAGTGCTTTCTGGCACCTTTCAGCTGTCTGGAGTTCCATCGGTATAGTCCTGAGGAGCTGCATGGGGTGTGTGTGTGTATGTGCCTTGGGATACCAAATATTCAGCATCAGACACACTTTCTTACTCCTGGCTTTTCTTTGCAAATAGAGATACACAAAAATTGGGATACATTTTTACTCTAGTATGTGGCTCTTTTGGTTCTGGTTCCATGCAGCCTACAGTTTATGTGAGACTTATCAATACTTCAGTATGGTGCATTCTGTTATGACTGTCTTGTTTGTAATGTCCGAACAATACTGTATTCCCTTGAGATACTTTGTTTTTCACTGTTGTGGGATAACAAATCTGCTAGCTGCCAGTTGTGTCCTATGGCTATATATGGCAACATTTACAGGAAAAGGTACTATTGCTCACTTATAACAATCAGGAGAAATAGGTGTTGTCACAGCTTGCTCTTTCTGGCTTCTTTTACTAGTGAGTAACCATCTAGAGCTAATATTGTTTTTTCCCAGTTGTTAGCTAGAAGTAGCTGTGTGTTCTTAAGGCTCAGAGGAGTAATTGGTATTTGTTTGTCCAGCTGTGCTTTCAGTGAATGTTTCGGATTTTCTGCCTCTGGTTTTTGCAGTGGGTGTGTTGGGGTCCTGATGGGTTGTGGCGAAGGTGAGCAGGAAGCTCACTAGGGACATGCTTTGCTTCTACCTGTACACAGAGCACTTTCAAGAGTGATTCATTCCAGCTTCCAGGGCAGTCACTTGCTTGACATTTCAAGAGCAGAGATCTGTGATGGTGGCTGTGTGCAGTTTGTTCATGCACTGGGAGCTCTGATGCTTACATTTAGCCACACTGCACAGCACTTGCTGGAGTTGCACATTAAACTCTTCAGAAAATACTTCTGGGACAGACCTCCTCTTTACCAGGTACTACAGCTTTTCTTCATAATTTCCAGCTCTAAACTTTTCAGGCTGGATTTGTTTTTCCTCAAGTAGCCCTTTAGTTTAAGCTGCCCATGTCAGTAATCACCAGGATAACTGCATGATTACTGTTGTGAGCTTCTATTTTGTGTAAGTGTAGCACATTGTATGACTGAAGCTGGAGCATAAGAGATGTTGAAGCTTTGTCAAGGCCTCCTTTGCCTCCCAAGTTGTTTTTTTAATTATGGTGGACTCTATGGTGAGTATCTTTCCCTGAAATCTCTATGTCTTCAATGGCATCACCATTGTATTCATTTTAATACTTTGAAATATTTAATTTAGTTCCATTTCTTTGTTTAGTACGGTAACGCCTGGGAACCTTGATCAAGAGCCAGCCCTGGTCTATTATTTACAGCAGAAATAGAGTATAGACTTTTGCTATAGAGTTTAGTTATGATATGGTTGGTCTTATTTCAGTGTGAGCTGTCTGATATTCTGATATCCTTCAGGACATCTCAATTTCAGTAAAATAAGGAGGAGAATGCTTGCATGTACAAGTTTTTTAATAATAGTACAGAATTGAGATTGCACAACTATGTAAAACTAGTGAGCTAAAAACATACTAAAAGTCGGCTTTTTTCCTGGTCTTGAAATTCAGCTTTTCTTTTTCATACTTTGCTTCAGGTTTCCTTGTTTGTGCACTGATTTTCTTGAGTTATCTTTATTGCATTCTGTATTTTTTTTTTAACTTAGAAAATTATTTGTACATTGTGTATAACATAGAAACTTAATGTGTGGTATGTTGTATAGTCCTTATGTATAATCTTGTGTAACTACATTGTCAAGAATTTGACTTGTTCCACTACAAAGAAGTTGTTCTGTGCAGCTTGCAGAATCCCTACAACTGTATGTGGCTTTACCATTGAGACAATAGTAAACCCCAAAGGAAAACCGAGACTATAATCAAGAATGCATTGTTATTTTTTTTATTGGATTTTTCTTGCACTCATAAAATCTTCATTTTTCCTTCAGTCTGTGAAATGGGAAAAAAAAGTGTGGTATGTTAGATATTCTCAAAGACAAAGACTCTTAAAGGCTAAAAATTCTGCACTTGGTATTTTCAGGAAAAAACCTACTGCCGTGGATTTGTGAGTTCCCCTTTTGCTCGTTCCTCTGGTCGCAGCAGTCTAGATTCTGTTGTGGGAACCCTGCTCCCCTTCTGCTCAGCATCAGTGTTGCACCACTTTTAACAAAGCAGAAAGAAACCAAAATAATTGGGAAGATCACATGTTTATTTAGTCAGTTTCTTATACACCAGATATCATCCTTGATTATATGTGAGGAGATGATCAAACTGTCATGTTTAGACTATGTATTATGTCCAAAAGGAAAGGTAAAATTAATTTTATCTCTATTGTAAACAAGGGTTTTGAGCACTTTAATTACATCCAAAGCACTGGTAGGGAATTAGAGATTTTTGGTGGGCATTAAAGATTTCACAATACACAGTCTTTTTAAAATAGAGGTAGAATTTATTGCTGTACTGGAGTATTTATCTCATCTACAGCAGACTAATGCTGTATAACTGGTATCTTGAGACTGCATAAATGACCACATTGCTATTTTATGCTTGAGTCAGAGAGTCATGAACTTAAGAGAAGGAGCTCGTCTCGTTTATGGTGGCATGTAGCTGTGGATTTGTGTGAAATGGCTGACTTAGGGAGGAGCACAAAATATTTTTGCATTTATTCCTGCAATAAAATACTAATTTTTCTCAAGTGCGTTCTTCATTTTCTGCTCTGTGGGCTCTTTTAGTTCCTTGAGTATTCCTTAGAAGTTTAAAATGGTAATGGAAAAATTAAAACAAGCAAACTGTCAGTAAGGTACAGTCACCTATAGGGGAGCCATGCCTCCACTAAACAGTTCAGAAAGGGAAAACTCACAGGTTTTGTGGCTGTGCTAGGCAATACAGAAGAGAGATTTCTGAAGATGGTGAGGAAAAACGTGAAATTGCTTGAACTCTGTGTGACCTCCTTGGGGCAGAGATTGCCGTGGTGGTAGTGGTGCCTGTCAGTGGGGCTGTGTGGTTCATTGTGCCAACCCTGGAGACCTAGACAGGGTGTAAAGGTGATCCACTTGGCTGTCTCAGCTGCTGAGCAGCACAGTCAGTGCAGGGGAGAGGTCAGAGGAAGAGAGATCTGGAAGAGAGATCTGCGTACTGATGGACACGTTTGAAATGGTGTCAGAGTAATGAAAAAAACAGAAAGGTCAAACCAGGATAACAATCTGAAATTATTAAGATAATTTATGATCATTTAAGTAATTTTATTACATGGTGGTGAACAGATTTAGTAGTTTCGCAAGGAGGAGATGACTTCTGCCTGGTAGGCATGGGAATAGGAAACTGCCTAGCACACCAACAGATGAGCAGAGAAAAATGCAACTAGCCCCACTGAGGTGGGGATCATAGATGGCTTGACAGCTTCATGGCTTTCAAATCAGTTTGTCTGCAATATTCAGTCCAGGATCATCCCCGACTGCTTCTTTTCTGTTTAGATTACCACGTCTTTGCTTCTCTTGGTAGGTGGCAGATACATCGGCAAGGCACTAGGAGCAAGCAGAGTTGTAGACGAAACCACACAAGAGGATACATTATTTCTTCCTGCTCCTTTGGTTGTAATCTCCGAGGGTAATTGCTGAAATAAGAGTCTGGATCCTAGTCCCCAGTTTCTTTTGAGTAGGAGTGATATCGGCAGTGTGCGTATGAGTGAGGGGGCAGACTGGCCAGGGGCCACAGACATGAGAAGGGAGTGGCTCCTGCCTTCCAGGCTGGGTTTACCATATAGCTAGTGTATAGACCTGGTTTACTCTCTTTATATTGCCTATCCATCAAAACTGCTTGCGGATGCTTTCAGTATAAAGTAGACATCTGAACAGAGCTGTTGTGCAAATGTGCAGTGCTGCTTTTCTCATAGAGAAAGAGGTTCTAAGCAGTGAAGTACAAATGTTAGATCCGATCCTTTATATCCTCTGTGTATTGTAAGCAGGAGGTAACTTCTCTCTGTGGTTAGAAATATTTTATTGGTTTCCCTCTTGAGGAATTGCTGTCGGTTTCCCCTAGAAGGTAGCCAATAAAATATTCCCAGTGGAATCTCTATCAATGATTTTAGTATTGCTTATAACATATTGATTTAGTAGTCTTTGATATTATTCTTGAGTTTTCAGACAAATGTCATGGGCATCAAATACAGTTACTGTAATTTTTCTTTTTTTTTTTTAATAGAGTATTAATTCCAACCAAGTTGAGACAGTGGAAGGTCCAAAAATGCCCTGCAGTACAACAAGCTCTGTAGAAGGTACAGGTTTTTTTCCATAATGTTGCAATCTTTAAAAGCTCTAGAAAGTTGGCACAGATTTCTACAGCATTTATTTACCCAGGATGATCACATTTCACATGATGTTAGAGACCTTTAAGTAAAGAACAGTGGAATATGTACGTCATACATTATGAGAGTTGTGTAAGTCATAATATTCCTTACAGAGCATCGGTTTTCCAATGTCAGACTGAAATTGTTCACAAAATATTATGGCATTTATAGCGATTGGAGAAGCCTTAACTGATTTCATTTAAAAACCCAGAAAAATGTGAGGTAGTTCCAGGAGAGGGCAGTGTTTAACTGAATGAATGCTCCAGCCTGCAAATTCCAGTAAAGCCAAATAAGTTAATAAAGATAGAGGCAGAGTAACATTTTGTATGGGTAGTTTTGGGATCCAGCCCAGACTTCTTAATGTGGCACAATTTTCATTTGTTTCCATTAGGCATTCAGTATTTTGGTGAGTGATTTACCTTTAAGGGTTGCAGGACTGTACTTGTGAGAAAGCTCTTTCATTACCAGAATATCTCCATGTGTACTTCAGAGCAAGCATATCTTAGATCTGAGGAGAAAATCTCAAAAAAAAGTTCATTCTTCAGTGTCAGAAGTGCGAGGCTTGGGGGTTTACATATGATAGTTAGGAATGAATTAAAAGTTTTCATCAGTTGTCCATTTGCTTATGTAGCTGGCACTGTATATTTGGATGAAGCAACAAGCTGAAAACTGGGAGCTCTGTGAGAGAGAGGCTCGATCTTGCTTCACTTACTGAGTGCAGCAGAAACGTGAGCACCTGCAATAACTACTGACAGGACCAGGACCAGACTGAGGAAAAGAAAAGTGACTGTAGATCCAGGTGTCGTTAGCTAGTAACTTCAAGTGAATGGGTAAAATAGGGACATAGCCACTGTGTATTTAAATATGTATGCTGCTATTGTTAGTATTGGAAAAGGAGTTTTATACCCAACTTCTCTGGCAGTGTTCAGGCAACAAGTGTTCGGCCATTAGAAGTTAAATTTGCAAAGAAATGTTAAGCAATTGTTAGCAATTACATCTGTTATTGTAAGTGTAAGTGACTATTTATCATATGAGGTTTGTGAATGACTTTGGTGACACAGTGTGTAAATGCATTGGTTCTGGGTGTTCATCTGAGAGCTGTGCTCTGACCAGCGTGGTCTTTATGCTGCATCTTGGGCATAGAAAGTGAATGGCTTGCACTGGTAACACTATATGTGGTAGTAGCTTGGCCAGTGTGACTCCTAGGTGATGATTACTTCAATATTTTTCAAAAAAGCAGTTTTAATTCAGTCTGACTTGACACAAGCAGAGTGCAAACATCAGTGAATATTCATTGCCCAGAAAGAGAACTGACAGTTCAGGATGTCTACTCTCATTTTGGATTCTGGTTATAAAGCTGCTCATCCTCTTTGCCAAATACATTTCTCCTAGAGGATGAGCAGCAAAGATATTTGGCATAGATAGTGGCATAGGCACACCCACCTATATGTGTTTTCTGTGGAAGCTATACGCTTTTGTGCCTTCATGCATCAGACTTATTTTGTGCCTAGTTTTAAAAAGAAAATACATTTCAGTTCAACAACAGGAAAAGCATGCCACGTTTTGTTAGTATATACAAACAAATGGTAGTAAGCATACTTGCATGTTTTACACTTTGTTATTTACTTGTAGACATAAGAAGCCTGTAACTACTGTTTGTACACTGTTAGGCAATGAAGTTTTTCATCTTCTTGCATTTTAATATTGTCATAGGTTACCATATTTCTGTAAACAAGACTTCTCTCTAGCTACCACCAAATCAAAAAAACTGAAAAAAACCGTGAATGGTGATTACTGGTAACTAGTAGCTTGTTTTACACCCTCCACTGGCCAGCATTCAGGAGATCAAAAAACTCTTTGTTTGAGATTGAGTTAAAATTGTTGCTTCTAGAAGCAGAAATTTTATGAAGTGACAGCACTTTTTGCTATGTTCTCAGTTACATTCTCCTTTATAAAGTGACTGCTAAGCTCAGGACTTTATTTTGGCATATTCATATCATGAAAGTATCCCCCTCAGATTTCAAAACTACTGCCATTCTTAGAAGTAGTAACCACTCAAAGTCAAGATCAGCAGACCTTTAGAACACAATGCTATCAGAAGCCCTGAGCTGTTATTGAGAGGAGGTTACTATAGCAGTATTTTGCTTCTTGTGAAATGCAATCATGAAAACAGTGGGTCAGTGTAAGGTGGTGCTGCTGGCTTAGTGGTGGATCTCCCATAGCAACTTAATTAAATTCAAATACATGGAGTGAAATATTATCCAGTGAGGATGCAGCATAAAAGGTGAAATAAGGTGGTAATTCTGTAGTTTGTGCCTTTTTTTTTTTCTGTTTTCTGAATAAATTTCATTATTTAAAATAGATTTACTAGATAATGTGTTTCTGAAAGCCTGAGTGATGCTTTTGTTCGTTTGCATTCCTGTAACCAGGTAGCCAGATTATTCCTCTTTGCTGTTTCACAGTAGTCCTTCAGGGTGCGTTTGAGCAAAACTTGGAAAGCATGGGGGATTTTTTTGGCATATGCTGTGTCCTTCCCCACAGCCCTTTGAAGAAACCATAAAAAAAGGGGGGTGGGGAGGAAGAAAAAAAGTGACAGAAATGAAGTTATTTTTTATTTTTTTACTTTTTGGGGTTAAAAATACGAGGTCTAATTTCAGGAAAATCTGCATGAAACCCCTGCAGAAGAAAAGCAGAGCTCATCTGCTCAGCAGTGTTGGTGTGAGGCACAGCACTGGAACTGTTGGTTTTCTGAGCGTGTTAATCAGCAGCTGGCTGACAAATTGCAGTGTTTCATCCTTGAGACAGCATGGTTTATTACATCTGAGCAGTTAGTCTCTGAGAGAGACCTTATGGGTAACTGTGAGTCCTTAACTGGACTTAAGTGGGAAAAATGCTTGATGTAAAAAATATGGCAGGTCCCATTGTTGGCTTCTTGGAGGTATCTAAAGAGTTTTGGGAGAGAATATATGTGAGAAGTCCCATTGCAGTTAGTCAGTCATATTTGATCTCTAGTATTATATTCTGCTTTTTGTTTATAGGTATCTGTTTACAAGACCAGAAGATCTTGATCTTGGTATTTTTTAATCACCTGTTAAAGCAGCAGCTTGATTATTACCTGGGTATGACACTAAAATAGTAATTCAGTAATTGAGAGAAACAAAATCTGATCAAATCTGCAAAATTTGGTGAAGATTTCTCAATACCAAGTGACTGCTGCTTTTTATTTTTTTTTAATAATGTTTGAATTTAGTGAAATATTGCTGAGTGACACTTTTGTTAGGTCATTTTTATAAATGTGGTGATGACTGTAAGGTTTTCGTTTGTTTTGGTTTGGGTTTTTTTCTTGTTTTTAATTTTAATTACCACCTGTGTGGAAGATTGATCCATTTGTTTGAGATTCACGTGTTTCTCTGTAGTATGCACTCATTTTTGGTGTCTGTGTTGAAAGTGTGTATTGGAGCAGAGTGTTGTAGCTGAACAGTCTTGTTAGGGGAAAAGATTCTGATTCTGTATTGACTGCCTCTTGTTTTGATCTAGCAGAAAGGCTGTAGCTGACTTTGTAAAGCGTGAACTGAACTGTGACAGATGTGAGCAGCTCAGGCACTGGAAACAGGCATCTTAGAAACATGTTGCTGTTTCCTCCAAAGCACAGTATATTGGCTAGTCAGAGTACAATTAAACTTGTAAGAGAACAGGCTGACAATTGAAGTTTGTGGTACATATCTTAGAGTCTGGAAGTAACATACCATGTCAGTTGCATTTATGAAAATGGCTAAAATGAAGTGGCTGCTGCTTGACAGTGTTTGAACTAAATTCTGAAAGCCTATAGGACAGCTTACAGCTAAGCACAAATACAACTATTTGTCTTCTAAGATAGAGTTCAAGTTTTCTGTTCCTAGCCTTTCCAAGACTATGTGGTCCTTTGAAAGAAAATGAAGATCATGTCTTGTTGGGCACAGGTAAGAAAGAATTAATAATTTTGACTTCCAAAAGGCATACTGTGATGCCAATTACACATGAGGCAATTTCTTTAAAAGAGGTTAAGGTAATTGACATTGCAGCCTAACTTGGTAAAGGATCAATCAATTATATCTATGTCAGTGGGGGAGCATCTTTCAAACTGTCTCTAGCATACATTGGTGGTGTATCCGACAGTATCATGATACCAGGATTTTTCAGTAGTATATTAGCTGTTGTAGCAACAACAGTCTTGAAAATACTATCTGATAAAGCCATGTATGTGACTGAAGATGAAACGAAGCATGTGGAAATGTTTTGATACAACAGTGAGTTGTGGGACTGGTAGGAGAATATAGCCAGTACATATAACCAATATAAACAGTATATTTAGAGACTGAAACTCAGCTGGAAAGGTGTTTTCAAGTTTTGTGGAAAGCTCCAAGAGCAATATGCAAACATCAGCTCATGAGAAGCACAAGACGGAAAAAGATGATGAGTAACTAAGCTGTACTAGTGGGAGCTGCTGTGCCAGGTGGAGACTGACATCACTGGCCTGTGGTTCGGTGTTGAACTCAGAAAGAGCAGCCCAAATGGTGGCATTCAGACAGCCTGTACACAGACTTTAGTGCTGCAAAATGAAGATTTGCTCTGTTTGTGCAGAAAGGGTGGGATATATGTGCGTGAATGGGGGTGGCATATGTTAGAGGGAAGTGAACTGACATAGACATAGTTGTAAGATAAGAAGCTGGCAGATAGTTATCTCAGTAAAATCAGCATCTATTAATCAGGTTTTTTAGTAATTATGCCAAATACTTGTACTCCAGCCCTTTAATCGTGTTGTCTCACTGCTTGTCTCACTGTCCCAGCCAGGGAATATGAGAGCTACATAAGGGAATAGGGGCTAGTAGCAAAAATATCAATATTCACAATTAGCCTAACTTTAGTGCTTTTGAGAATAGGACACTATCCTCAAAGTGTCACAAGGAAAGAAGTCCTGTCTTGCTCCAAAATGTGATGTATGTGAGATGTTAGTGCCCATATGTTCAAATCTCTTTTGTCAAGCAAGACCAAAAGGATTGGCCTGTATCTCAGTGTAGGAGGGAGCCACTTGGGGGTGATTTTGGTTTGTTAATCTGAAAGCCACATTTGCTTCAGTCTCTGCTCCATTTATACCATCTGGACAGAACATACAGTAGCTTAGAAGCTGACAGAGTGGAAGTTCTCCACCCTGAAATTATAGCTGATACTTCTTTTTTCTTGCCCCTGAAATGCCTTTTCCTTCTAAGGTGTTATTTGCACAGCCTTGCTTGTGACAGCTGGAACAAGAGCCAGGTCCTCTGGCTTCAGACCAGCTTGTTCTCTGATGCTTGTTCTCTGATGGTGGGCAGCTGCATCAGATCCCAAGTCCTCTTCAAGGAACAAGCAAGTGACTTTGGCCACAGTTCATAATGTTAGGAGTGGTAGAGTGTATATTATTAGAGGAGATTTTTTGGTAAAAAAAGAATGGTGAATTTGCCTATGATGTGGACGAGATTTAGGTGCTTAAAACTTGATTTAAATATATTTTCTTAGGTGTCTTAGTTATATATAAATAAAATTATAAATATATACATAAATGTGTAAATACACATGTATCTGGTCATGCACCTGTGTATATGAAATGTGTCCTGAGCATAGGATCATCTTGTATTAAACTAAGGAGAATTCCTTGTTGTAATTCCTGTATGAAAAAGAACCAACTCTCTGTCTCTACCCTAAATTCTAATTACTTTATATTACTTTATATTACAATTAAGAAGTCACTTGCGGAAAAGCTGCAGTGAAATTTGGTTCTACTTGTTCTAGAAGGCACTGTAACTGAAAATTTGGCTTTCCTGTGTGGGGATTGGAGCATGGACTTGCTGCTGGCTGCACCCTGGGCCCTCCTTGCCCGCTAGGTGCGTACTCAAATTGGTCAAAACACTCATTACATAGACATCCAATGGGATTTTGCTATTGACTTCAGCAGGGCCTGGAAGGCTTCCAGTCAGTACTGTGTATGAGATCTGATGGGGCTGAAGTGCAGGCTGGGAGGTGACTGGGCTGTTGGGTGTGCAAAAAAAGTGGAAGTGGGGAGGATGAAGAAGGATGGATATAGAGTTTGATGATAGCCAGAAATTTGTAAGTTGTCCAGAGCTGGTTTTACTGGGTTTTTTTGACTGTAAAAACGAGCATATATTCTAACCTGACTCGTTTAACCTTATTGGTAAATATCATGGTTTCCTTACCCTGGATTGTTTTGAACTATTTCTAAAAAATTGTTCATTTGGCAGCGTTGTTAAATGGCAATGTTTTTGGCAGAAAAGCACACAGTGGGGGATAGGGAAAGAAAAGGAAATAGTTGTCAGTGGGGGAGAGGAAGAGAGAAAACAGCTAAGGGGGGTTGAATGAAAAAGAATGAATAGAAACAAGCAAACTCTGGAATCTCAGTAGTAGTTGGATGTGTAAATTAAAGAGGACTTTTAAGACTGACAATGTGAATGCTCTTTGAATGGGACTAAAGTCCCCCACTCCTGTTTCTCACTTCTTTTTCCATGTGGCTTTTGCTTTTAGATTCTGTACCAAGAATCAGTGTTCTCATTGAATGGTTTTTGTTGGCAGGGACCTTTGAAGAAGTAGTGGCTCCTGGAAGGACTCTCCCGTTCCTGCTCTCTTCCTCAGATTGCCCTTTCAAGCATCTTGACTCTTATGGCTCTTTCCCCACACTCAACAAAGTTTGGTGATTATCTTTGCACAGGGTGCTTTCAATATTCAGTAGGATGCTAAAAGGACACAACTCTCCTTGCTCCTTGTCTTCTTCATCTTTGTGTTGGGACCTGGCTGCCTTAGGCATCAGATTTAGTAATGAGTCTTGTAGTTCAGTTTTGAGAATTGTAGTTCAATTTTTTTGTGCAGGAGGTTTCTTATCCTCCAGGATCTTTGGAGAGCCCCTGGGATCCCAGCCCTGTGAGTGTGATGGGCCAATAAGATGCCAAGAAGATGATGGGTTTTGGTTTTGCAGTATTCAAGAATGGAAGCAATAGGAGTGGGGCACAACAGACTGTTAGACCATGCTGCTAAACAGGAGGCTGTACGGAGACATCTCAGTGCTGATCACACTTGCCAGTGTTCGCTTCCCTCTCTTGGTCTCCTTTGAAAATAGTTAGAGATCTGTCTTATGTTTGCAAGAGAGAAAAAAAAAACCCCAAAACAAAACAAAAAAAATCCCAACACTTCTTCTTTTTCATTGAAGGGAAGCATTGAGAGAAACACTGAGAGAAACCCAATATCTAGTTGGAGAGAATGAATAAAAGAAATAAGCGGAAAGCACACAAAAAAAAGGATTTCTTTTCCTTTCAATATTATGCCATATGTATTATTACCAGACATTGTCATCCTCAGACTCAGCAACCCTGTACATTTTGAAAGAGAGTCTAGGAGGTGACAAATGAATGCTGTTACTGTTGGGCATGTGACACGGTGAGCTGGGTATGTGTCTTTAAACATTCATAATTCCTTCCTGTTTTGCCCGGCTGGTTTAGAAAGTGGATGCCCACAAGACCATTATAAAGCTGCAAAAGTTTTTCTTTTCTGATAAGAGAAATCTAACCCCCTAAACTTGTTTTTCCTCCAAGTACATACAACTTTTTTCCCTCCCTTAAACTTCAGGAAGGCAGGATGATGATAATTTTCCAAAATATTTTCCCTGATCTCCTAGTTACAGTGCCAGTGACCTAGTGGTGTCTGTCTTAATCTATTCTATTTGCTCTGCCGGTGGTGAAAGACTTCTGCAAGCCATGTTTGTGAGAGATAAAATTACCCATGCCAAATTTTTGGCAGTTCACTCTGTGTGACCAGGCAGCTACAAAACATTTTTAGTAGAGTCTGCCCTTTGATTTTCATGGTTCCACAGAAATCCTAGTTTAACCACGGATCAGTTTAAGGAACAGAACATAATGATCATAATGATCTTCTCTATAAACCAGTGGGGCTGTACTGTACTCTGCAGAAAAATCTGGTTTTGATGTTGCTGTTTTGTTCTCTTTTTTGATTATATTCCTCAGCATGGTTGGTAAGACTTCAAAGTGGTGGGGTTTGTTTGTTTGTTTGTTTATTTATTTGTGTTTTGTTTGTTTGGTTGGTTTGGTTTGATTTTTTTGTGATAGAAAAAAACCATAGTCCTGCTGCCTTGAGTCCTACCTTTGTGCAGTTTTTGTTAGGTCTGTAAAATTATTATTTTTTTTGTACTTACTGCTGTCATATCTTTTGCTCCTTTTGTTGGTGTTTGTTTGCTTTTGAGGTTTTTTTCTGGGTGTATTTTGAGTCAAGTGTGGTTATATTGACATTAGAACTATAGGAAATAATGTAGTGGTTATTGATAGATAAGAGTGAACATTACCTATTAAGTGTTGCCTATCTGAGACAGTTGCAAGAATCCTGCAATTCAGGCTATGCAGATTTTTTGTTCGTGGTCATTTCTGTATTTTTCTGGCAGCTTTCAATCCTATTGTTCCCTTATGTATGCTTTGAGAGAGGCTGGGTGATCCAGCATAGCATCTCTAGTCCAGGAACTGCACACTTTTGCTTCAGTTTCTCCTTAACAGATTTACAGCAGGACTTTGGGTATGTCATTTATCTTCCCTCTGTAACTCAGTCTTTTGCTTGAAAGAAGTAAGTGCATAGAGAGCAAGGTAATAAAGAGGCACTGCAGTACTTGGGTGATTGGAGATGTGCAAATACTCTGACTGGTTGTGCCAAAGAAGCTCAGTTTGTGGTAAAGGATCCTTTTAAAAACTAATTTTTAGCCAAAGGGTAGATGATATGAAAGTTGCAGAGAAAAATAATAACAGAAGAAAACTGCCGGGTTACTGCTGCAGCTAATGACTGTGGCAATTGTACTCTGCCCTTTTGGGCTGCAGCTTTGACGTCTTTATGCTACTGCTTCTACTTTTGCAAAACCTTTGCATGGTTCCTCTCACTAGGGAGACTTAACTTGGGGTTGATCTGTCAAAGTACTGCTGGCAACAACCTTTAAACAACATTTAAATGTAACAGTAGTTTATTTCAGTAGATAAAACCGATCCTTTTCTCTTTTTTTTTTTTTTTTTAGAGTGTCTATAAACAACTAAATAGTTATTTGAAGACTGCCAAATACTTAAAAGCTACAGAAGATGTGGGAAGTAAAGTCTTCCTGGGATGTGAGCCTGAACTGAGCTTAATTAAAAAGCTATGGAGAAATCTGGAAGAAACAACATTAGGCACTAAAACAAGCTTGTTCTTGTTTGTTGGAGTTTCCTCCACTCTTGATTTTCTGAGACATTATAATTCAAGTTAATCTCAAAAGAAAGACAGCAAGAAAAATGAACAAGCTACAAACATATGCTGTCTGCCTTCCCAGAACTTGTTCTCTTCCTCTGCCTGAAATCCCAAACGAATTTGCTCAACAAAATAATCCTTCAAAAAGAGGCTCCCATTCCCCCCCCAGATGTTTACATAACATTGTTTTTTGCCTGTCTTGTGCCCAGTTTCATTTCATGTTAACATAAATAAACAATCTGGAATATATCTAATGTCAAGTTTAAATGTGAAACATAATCCAGAAATACGCTGTGAAGAAACCAAGTTATAGTCTTGAAAGTACACACAAGAAAACATTTCTCAACTTTCCTCGTCCTTGAGAGGCAACCTTCCCCTGAAGTCTTCACTGAAACATAGAAAATTGAATATTTAATTAGATCGTTCTTTGGTGAACTTTTTGGCATCAGAGGTTGCCAGTATGAGTGCAGATTCAACAACTAAGTCATTGGCATAGCTGCAGTAGGAGCGAGGTCCAAGTAAAACTTGGGTTTGCTTTCGCATGAGGAGATGTGTATCCTCCCAATTGCTGCTTGCACAGGCCTCCATGGAGCCGAAACCAGGAAGACTAGCCCCTTAATTCTCAAGCTTTTGCAAATAAACTCAAGGGAGGTTTTCATCAGGGTATTGGAAAAAAACAACGAGCTTTCCATCCACATTTGTGCGGTATATCCCAGCTAGTCTTTTGATGTGAATAGATACTGGTCAAGGAGAGCATTTAGGCAAATTATTTCTTTATGTACTTTGTTGGAAGTGGTTAGTGGTTGTTTCAAGGGTCAGGGCATACTGACTGCTGTCACGTGAAAGTAGTATTAATGAGCTTGTTATCCTAAAGTGAGCTTGCTTGTTACCCTAGAGTGAGCTTGGTGTTATATAAAAAGGAAAAAAAAAAGTTAATATCTGCCATCAATCATGAACCAGACATCAGAAAGGTCTGAGTTGGAGGAACACTGTGAAATCCTAACAGCAGGACAGTGAACTGGACAACATGAAGAATTTGAGATAAAACCTGAGATAATGCAGTGTGCATGCCCACAGGATCTTTGGAGTTACATTTATGCAGGATTAGGCAGAGGTCATGTTTTTGCCTCACTTTTGTAAAGATTTTGAGCCTTTCTTTATCCCAGTCTGATGGGTGTTTTCCAAGGATCTTGTAGCACTAGTATAGTTTTTGCAAAGCTGTTTCCCTTAATTTTTTAAAGATATGTTGCTTTTTAGTTTATCTAAGAAACAAAATTTAAGTACCACCCCTTACTAACAGTTACTTTTCAAAAGAGATACCTGTAGCTGCTAGCTCTTAGTAGGATAATGCATAATTCACTGAATATCACAAAGATCTTTTTAGCATGAAAGCATTATTCTCATTATAGCTGTTCTAACTATAGTTGTCGCTCTGATTCTGAAGAAAGCATTAAGAGAACAGTCTTAACAATTCATTTAATAATTCACATTACAATTAGAAATATACCTACTGGGGAATAGTAAGGAGGTAATTATAAGTTTAGATAGCATGGTCTTCTCTCAATCTGAATGGTATGCTGTAATACTGTGATCCTATGTGCCTTGTCTGGGGTTGATAAAAGGGTATATCCATGTGGAAGTAAGTGCAGTGAAGCAGAAAAACTCTTGAACTGGCAGTCTAGCTTAAAGCAATCCAGAAAGCAGTGCATACAAACTGTCTCTGCTTTTCCTGCAGCCTACCATGACTGTAGAGTGTTTCAGTAAACTTGTTCTGTGTAGAACAGCATTTTCAGAGACTGTAGGGTGGTCTGCTGCTCCCAGCAGAGTGTCTGTGAAGGCAGCAGCTGTTCTGTATTCCTTTCCAGGATAGTGTCCCAAGAAATTCCACAAATAAGTCAATGAAAAATTGACCCAAACTTATAGTACTGTTTGTTACATTGTATTTTTCATTAATATTTCTGTTATCTGTCTACACAACACCTATAGAAGACACTTGTTAAGGAAAAAGGTGTCCCTAATGTGGGTGAGTTTTGTCATCAGCTATTTGAATGGAAGAGTGAAGAATGGAGTGTGAGGGGATGGGTGAATGGGAGGTTTGTGGGCTGGGGGTCAGGGCCATTTAATTTCATGTCAGAATGTGGCTAGGTTTGGTACCTAATTCACCCAGGAGTGTGCTTTTCTGGGTGTGCAAAATTTGCTGCTTTAAACTTGTAGTTAGAGGAAGACATCATGCAATGCTGAATGCAAATGATCCTTCACCGTGTTCGAACCTGTGGCTTCATCAGGGTTGAAATAGAAAGCAGGTGTGTACTTCATTAATGTGTATAAATACCTGAAGGGTGGGTGTCAAGAGGATGGAGTGAGGCTCTTCTCAGTGGTGCCCAGCAATAGGACAAGAGGCAATGGGCAGAAACTGATGCATAGGAAGTTCTACCTTCTGAAGAACTTATTTACTGTGCAGGTGACTGAGCACTGAACAGATTGCCCAGAGAGCGGTTGTGGAGTCTCTCTCACTGGAGATATCCAGGAACCATCTGGATGCAATCCTGTGCCATGTTCTCTAGAGCGACCCTGCTTGAGCAGGGAAATTGGACCAGGTGACCCACTGTGGTCCTATCCAAGCTGACCCATTCAGTGAGTCTCTTTGCAGACAGTACAAGAAACCCCCTGTTCCTCCTTCACCTGCCCTGCTCCATGCCATTCTCAGCACTATTCCCCTCCAGGAGATGCAGGATGGGTAGCCTGCCACAGGTTGTTACTGAGGGAGATGGGATCCACCAAATACTGCCATAATGTTGGGTAGTGATGATGGGCAAGTGACTGCTTGCCTGGATCTTTTGGGATCTGCTGCTAAACAGTTTAAATCCCAAACTTACTCGTGGGAGGCTTCTTTCTTATAGGAAAATAATGGGCCACTTCCTTAAACTAAATATATGAATCACCCATAAGAAATTTAGCAATAAGGAACATTGTAAAAACAAGTGGAGGACATCATCTACCAAGATCTTAAGGATCTGGGCTTGGTTCTGTGTTTTTCAGTGATCACTTTGTCAATGATTTGGGAAAGGAAGGGGAGAGAATAGCGATGTGGCAAAGTTTTTCTGACTATTCCTGTATAAACTTTTCGTAAGAAATACCTAGATCTTTGGCAGAGAAGCGAGGTGGTAAAAGCTGTATATGACAAGCCATCCTATAGGACCTATGGGGCTGTTGCCAGCTCTAGTCTGCACAGCCATCTCATCATTTTTGGGGGCAGATGGAAAGAGTATTAGAGTTAGAGGGTGCTTGGTATGTAGGATCTGGTTGGTAGTGTTTTGCTTCTAATTGACTTCAGTTCACATTCACTGAGATTTCAACATGATTGTTAACTCTAATGTGGGGTAATGCAGATAGTTTGTCCAGGTACATTGGCTGATCCTCTCTGTGGGAAGAAATGCTCTAATTAGTAAGAACAGTGGAGTGAAGAAGGTAGGAAAACCACATGTGCCTGTGGACCACAGAGGCTGATGGTGAAGGTCACTTAACCCTTTCTACGCCATCTTACCTTGTCAGAGCCTTCTCAGTGCCTTGGAAAAGGATTACAGGCCCTGCTGGGCTTGGGGCAGAATCAAGCTGGGGCAAATCAATTTCATCTCTAATATCAGGGGAGACCCTGCCTAGAGCAAACTGAGCAGGGTGTTTTTGGCAGAGCTGTTGCTCAGGCAGCTCTCATCCTACCTGTGACCAACAATAACCTTCCCCAGCCCCATTTCTGGGGTTGGTAACCCCCTTTTCTGTCTCTTCTCAATCTGGGGAGGTGCACTAGGCCCAGCAGGGTTTTCTCCTTCTGGTCTGCCTGAGAGATAGAGCTGCTAGCCCATGATTTAACAGTGTGGGGAGGTGGAGCTCACTTGCTTGGTAGCATGGTGCTGTCCGCTGAGCGTGCTGGGGAGGCAACAGTGCTTTTCCATAGAGACTGCAGATGCTGGTGACATAGCTCTGCTTCCTTCCGTCTTGCCACAAGCCACAGGAATGGTCAGACAATAAACAATAGGCTGTGCTATCTCTGAAAAACATTT
This sequence comes from Corapipo altera, assembly GCF_003945725.1. Classification (NCBI taxonomy): domain Eukaryota; kingdom Metazoa; phylum Chordata; class Aves; order Passeriformes; family Pipridae; genus Corapipo; species Corapipo altera. The sequence goes on along the minus strand of NW_020884875.1, from coordinate 13,075,055 downwards.
AGATTTTATGAATGTGTTTTGGCAAGCATTGGGTGAAAGAATTTAAGACATTACATTATTTATCAAAAGCATTAGCCTTAGTACACACAAACCCCCCATTTATTTGTTATCTTCACATCTATACCTTGGTATATATAATTGAAAACATTTTTTCAGTGGCAAGTGAGGTTAATAATTTTCAGCTATAAAGCACCTTTTATCTCGTAAGCAGACAGATCTCTGTGGCAGCTGCTTGCAAATGCCCTGACTTTGGAAAGGAAGAGTGGAAGGTGAAAAGTGAGTTGGATGATCCTACGAGGTGCAAGCATGGGGAAGCACAATATTTTTAGCCAAAGACTGTAAGGCAAAGCCCTTCTTTGTGGCAAAGAACAGCATGATGTCTTTCACAGTTGTATAAAGGAGTTTTATAAACAAGGAAAAAAAATTTTTCACAAGGCCCAAGCAGAACAAGTAATGTGAGTGATATTCAATTAAGCCTTCAGAAATAGGGGTTAAAGTTGATAATTTATCTGTACTTTCAGACTACCACTGACAAATTCCCATGCAAGATCCTGCTCAGGAAAGATTGTAGTAAGCAGGTGAAAAGCCTAAGAACTTAGACAAGAAATAGATGATAAACGGCAGGAGTAAATGATTAGGCTTTTATCACTATGGAAATTTAGTATATGGATTCTCCAAATATTGTGTAATAGGGGTGCTGTTGAAAAATAGTTTAACAATCCTTAATTACTCATTTGTATTAGAATGTTGTAAATGAATGCAACTGGTTTAAGGGAGGGAGCAGACAACAACTGAGCAGTCAGTGAAAACATCTATGCAGTGTACAGAGGTCATTCAGCAAAGTAAATGTCTCGGCATGTAAAATATTTTAATGCCATTAAATACACTGGGTGCATTTCTGCATGGTGGGTGTTTTGTTCGGCTCTAGTTATCCCTCCCTGGACTAAACAGAAGTCCAGGAAGACCGATGGGAGTGAGTTTTTTTACTTGAATGGATAAGTGAAAAAAGCCAGAATTGGTTAATTTACAGAAAAGATGTACAAATGGAGATACTACAGAAGTAAGCAAAATTTACCACTTCTCAAAAAGTAGAATAAAAGAATAGTTGATAAAATTGAAAAGTGAGAAATTTTAAAGCTCGTGTAAAAAAACCATCTCTCTCTTAAACTGCTATTTGTCCATGGAGCACTGCCATTTGTGCATGTCTGAAATGAAGACTTTTATTCTGGTTGGCATTAAATATATCCAGTGAGCAAGAGAGCACACTTGTGTAAGGAGAATTGCTGTGTAGAGGGGAAGTCTATTGTGTTGGGGCAGTTGGGAAGACATTCCTTAAGCGAACAAGTTATCCAACAAATACTCTGTCCTTTCCTTTTCTCAAACTGTGACCATGATGGGAGGCAGGCGAGTGCCTTGGGTGGTGTGCAGATGGGAAGGTGTACGTCAGTGCATGCGTTCCTCTATGCCCAGGAGACTTATCAGTACAATTTAACCTGACATTCCAGGGAGTAGAGATATTTTGAAGTGGATGATTAAAGCATGGATTTATATCCTCCCTGTATTTTCCATTGTCTGCTGTAAGTCCTGGGGCTGTTAATTATATGTATATATCAATCAAACAAAGTCTATGTGAGTGTCTAATATTTAAAGTGAAAGTCCAAGGCTTCCAGCGTCTGGGGGGAATTATTCTTTTCAGGCCTAACAAAGCTGGCAGAACCTCAGTAAAGGGAAGAGCAGAACAATGATGTGTTTCCACTGTGTTTTATGTAATTTGTGCACTTTATGAAGGGCTTATATAATTATTTTATCCCTGAAAATATGATAGATATTTTTCTAATGGGTTTTGAATTAAATTTGCATTTGAATTGCATTATTTTCTTTCAACAAATACGCTGTTATCTCTGACTGAAATATGGATCAAGGAATCACTTGAAACATAATACAGAAGTAGTGCTGCAGACCTTAGCAGCCTGAAAAATAATTGAAGTAAGGAATGTTAACAAGCTCAAATGTCATCATCTTCCAAAAACTGACATTTAAGCTGATCCACATTCCCTCTCCTCCTTTATGTGGAATACAAAACCGCATACATTGTGGGGTAGCTAAAAGAAATGTTTGCTGGAGTTGGTTAAGAAACAGTGGACATGTTATTTTTGTATTAGCTCTTGTGTAGCCACATATGAGCCTGTTTAAAAAAAACATGTAATTTGTGTAGAGTAAAGATGTTGGGGGAAGGGATAATGAGTTCCTACTGAATACTAATTGCCTACAAGTTGTTCGGGGAGACTGAACTGAATGGAAGATTTGTTGTAAATTAGTCACTGGCTGTATTGTGCATTGCAGTGAGGTTAGAGCAGTGCTGTAAAGGTGCCAGCTCTACAAAATCCTTATGATTCACTGTCTAAGTTGGTGACTGTGTGAAGGAAAATATACTGTGCAGACTAAATATTATTGGAAAAAATGCTCCTCTAATGAAAGTGTAATCTTTCTTCATGACACTTAAGCTTTAAGCTCATTTGAGCTTAAAAGATGGGAGCAACAGATTTTGAGTGGGTTATCTCTGCTTTTCCAGCTGCAACATCCCAAAGTCAGCCAGCGTTATAAACACTGAGAGGAAGGGTATTGCTCTGCACTTATATAGAGTCGGCAGATTGATTAGTCCTCTTAGCTTGGTGTTAATCTTTGGCTTCTTTAATTCCAGCATTTTGCCTGTCCTTAATTTGAGATCTTCTAAACCCCACTTTTAACATGGAAACAAAGCTTTGCAGTGGTTTGCTTTTGAGAAGTATTTTCTCATTCCTTACTCTGCTTCTGTTGCTTTCATTTACATCAAAATGGAAAGGTGAGTTAATGATTCATTGGCACACAGTGACCTTTCAAATAACTCTGGACAACAATTCAACAGCTCAGCTCATACTTTAACCTCCTTGCTTCTGCCTTGATATTTGCAGCCTGATCTGTCTACATGCCTGGACGCCTGAAGAGAGCAAACATTTACAGCTTCTCCCTCCCCTGTGTTTAGTGGGCAATTTGATCCTTCTTTGTCCATTCCTTTATTTCACATCACTCTTAGGCTTGACGTGCTATTGAGAACAACAAAGTGCAACTTTGGGAATCTGCTCTCTGTTTATTTAGCACAAAAATGGACTCAGACTCTGATTCACCTTTTAATTACTCTTGGCCTTCCTTACCTAAAATGAGGATTCGAAGAAGGGCATCCAAACCAGGTAGAAAAAGTTATCTTCTTTTAAATGACTCTTGCTTTATAGCTCTACCACCTTTTCATTGTCTGATTCTGTGCAGGTGGCTGTAAACAGCTTGTGTGAGGTAGATTTTCTTCCTATCAAAAGTCCACCTCACTGTTTCTTATGCTCTTTTAGATAATGGAATTGGAATGTTTTTAAGTAAAAAGGAAGTATTTTCTACAGATTGTGTACTGTTCTTTATAACAGTTTGTATTTCTTTACTCTCTTAGGGCTTTTTCCACCCTTTTTGTTGTATGTGTAGCTCTCACTGAACAATTCTGACACCCTGAAGCTGTATGGCATGCCAGTGGCTGTAAAAAGCTCTGCTGGTTGCAGTTATTTTCATTTAGGGAGAATTTGGTAATTCAACTGTCCTCAACAGCTAACAGGATTTTTTTTTTTATTATGTACAAAAATTTCACCAGAATGAAGAGAAAAAATTTTTGCTATCTGCAAAAGAAAAGGAAAAGGGTCAGTTACTAGTTTTGGTGGCAGGGTCAGTTACTGTCTTGGTTAGACATTATCCTTCTTTATGCAGAAGTCTTTGGAGGTTAGCATTATAAATGTTGTTAGTATGCTAAAGGGGGTTTTAAGGAGGCTGAAAGGCACTGACCAGCAAGTTATTGTTAGGAAGAATTATGACTGGAAGCTTTAATGGGGAAAGACAAATTTTTACTACATTTAAAAGAAGAAAAATTATGAGAAAGAATTGAAAAAAATATAATTTGTACTTCTCTTCATAGAACTGGTGGTTTTTGTATTTCAGAAAGGGAAAAAAAAAACAAGTTGGAGAAGTAAGATGCATCACTGTCATTAAACTCAGTAAGCCAAGAGAATCATGTTTACACAGACTTGAGACTTTGACCTACTTTTTAGAGTGAAATATGTGTACAGGATGCAGGTTTTAATGTGCAAGACATTTCGTCAACTTTTTATGTTTATGCGTGGGGAAATCCAATATTTTCTCAGTGCATAGGAGTTTCTGCATTATATGTGGATGCACATGCGATTTGCAAAGAAGATGAAATGAGTTGCAAGTTGCACAGCGTGTGTTCTTTCCATTTCTAACAAGGACTCATTTTGTCTGTAAATGCTGTAGCTGTGCACCCGTCCTTCATTCAGTTTTGTTTAGACAGCTTTTTTTTTTTTATACTTAACATGTTGTAAAGAACTGGATACAGGTGTGGTGTTTGCATATTACAGCATTACACCTTGTTTTCCATCCCTGTTAATCACATACCAATATATGTGGTTTGTATGTACAACAGAGCATATCTGTGGAGTTGTTGAAGAAAGAAAGTGCTTGTTTTAGTGGTAAAGTTCAAGGGTTCACTTGAACCTTGGAGGATTGAAATTCTGGCTGCCCGTGGGGTGGGAGAAGTGCCTCTTCAAGAAGACAGCAGGCTCATGATCTATGTTTTTTTCTGGTAGGATCAGAACATGCCCAGTTGATCATGGCATGCAGGTGTGGGGCACATAGCTCATGGTTGCATTTCTGTCATGTAGCGGCTCAGGTCTCAGTGAACAAGAGATTTTCCCGCACCACTGGAAATGAATGGTGCAGGGTTCTTCCAGCCCACTCCAAAAGCCATGAAGTCGAGTACCTGTGCTGGCTGCTTCAGCTAATCTGGACAATGAAATTTCAATTGCCTCCCTTCCCCGCTGAAGCATCAGGCTGTTGGTTTCCTGCCCCTGGCTGCTCCTCATGGGAGGCAGGGGAGCTGTGCAGACTGTCCCACTCTCTGGAATGGAGAGTCAAAAATATAAAGTGTCACACTCCATTTTGCACCACATGCATAAGTTTTTTCAGATTTTAACTTCCTTGTGTGGTGCAAGGTCAGCTTTCATCCCTGCTCAGGCACCTTCCAGACCGGTTGGCGAATCCCTCGCCCTTCCCCTGAACTCCTGGAGGCTGTCAGGAGCCAAGCGCAGGTTCACACCTTTGGGACACACACTGCAGATTACCCACTTCCTGCTGAAGCTGCTGTGCATGACATATTTAAAGAGTAATTGGGCTCAGCAGAGAATGTGGCCATGACTTTGTCTTAGTGATTAGGCTGGGGAGAGGACCTAGTTTTTTTCCTTGCTGCAAGACCCTAAATGCATTTATTTTGTTATTTTATGTGAAATTGCCACAAGGCACCTTTCTTCTCCCCTGCCTTTGCTCTGCATAGTTCTACCTATTAAGTGGCGGTGACTCTCGGAGCCTTTTTTGGGGTTTTAAAAACCTTTAGGAGTGCTGAGAATATCTGTGTCTGACAAGTCTGTCCCACTGCATGGAGAGTTGAGAGCTATACACCAAATCCACTCATATAGAGTTGGGAAGTGAAACCAAGAGTCTCATATCCACAACTTCATTTGTTGTGCTGTTGCATGAAATGAGACACCAGCTTATTTCTGTTTCTATACTCATTTGTATAGTAGGTCAGGTACCTTCTTCAGGGAGGGAGTCAGGATTGTGAATCCCATGTTGGAAATGGATGCTTTCTTACAGCCCACATTTAGGGGACCAAGATCAATGTCAGTGATTGACAAGTGTCATAATTCTTAGTGGATACTTTTGGACCGCATCTTGAACATGATGGCATAATTTTCTATCATCTCTATGCCTCATCTTCCTCATGCAGTATATAGGAAACACAGTGCTTTGGTTTATGCTTTATAGATTTAAGACAATTAAATTTCATTTTTATGACAATAGCACTCTAATAACACCTTGCTTTACCTTCCATGTGGTGTTATTCTTATGTACTTGCCTAATTTTGTTGTCATGGGTAGTTGCACTGTCTGAATGAAGACCTAAAACACCTGAATTAGGGGTGCAGATCCCCCATTGAAACTGGTTGTATGATCCACATCTACAGATATGTGTGTCACTTCAATTGTCCCCTTGCTAGGAACATGTGGTCTTCTTTCGTCAAATTCAGGTAACATCTTCTGGATTTAGAGCAGTATTTCTGCAGTCCCACATGATCCATGTGCTTAACTTGTCTGTGTTTCTCATTGACTTCCAGTTATATATTAACCCCTGCTCAGATTGCTGGGGGTAAATATGATGAGCTGTCTGAAAACTATTCATTGTATCTAGAGAAGGTAATTTGTAATCTCTTTCCTGGCTCTTAGCTTGGTCATGTTGATGAATTTCACTGCTGTTTTGTTGTGTTCTACCGTAGAAAGATTTTTGATTTTTGTGAGAAAACAGTGAGTGTTATGTTCTTGCCGTTTTCTGACACAGGTCATTCAAGGCTATACATTTTCTTATGCCAACATAAAGCATACTTTAAATTATTACTATGATGAGCATGTGTTTTTTAAAGTTAAACTATAAAGCATAAAAAGTTAAAGTATAAGCTTTTGTGCCTGGTAAAATGTGCAGCATTTGCCGTATAACTCCACAACATCACAAAAGATGTAGAGAACTTGTGCCTGGTTATTTGTTGGTCAAGTCTTTTATTTTATCCAAGTTTGGAGATTATTCTTCCCAGCACTGCATCTGAATAACGTATACAACTTTCTTGACTGTTTATCAGACAGATGGCAGACAGCCATAAGCTCTGCTAAAGGAGACATGTCTTTGTTTTATTCTTTTTCTGTGATCACAGTATAGAACTAGAAAGCCTTCAGCTCTGGCGGGAGGATCAGCTTCGTGAGCTGTGCTTGCTAGGTTGTTTCAGTAGCAAAGCCATTTCCGCTGTGTTGTGTTCAGGTAACTTTTACCTTGGTAAGCACCTTGAAGTGCATTTCCAATACCTTACAGAGCCAAAAATCTTATGGAACACCATCACCTGTTTGCTCTAGCAATCTTGTCTGTCTTTTCACAAGCCATGTTGAATTTTTGCATCTGCAATGAGAATAAGCAGTTTGAATGCCTAGGGGAAATTTTTGAGACATTTTGTTGGAAGATGCATTTTGTTAATATTCCTCATCTTTCAGACAAGGACAATCTTGCTGTATATTATTACTGATATCCAGCACTGCAAGCTATAATTCTGCCAATGTTAACCTGGTGGGGAAAGTCTACTGATGGTCACTGTAAGATCAAGAGAACGTGTAGTCAGCAGGGTGAGCTGGAGAAAGTTAGTGAGGCTGTAGGAATGCAGTATGTGATACAGACATTTGTGAGAGTTTTGTCACTTTTTAACCTATGTGGGCCTGTCTGGTGAAAATAAGTTACTAGCACAGTCAATGTGCAATTAATATTGCTCTCCTCTGCATTCAGCAAACTCTTTAAATACTTCTTGTGCTACAAAGTTAGTTTGATGTAGTCATCCCTTAACACATGTTTGAAATGGCGGGGGGAGAGTGGGAGTAAGGAGGTACAGCGGGGTGATATTGCCATTGGATTCAATGATCTTGAATGTCTTTTCCAGCCTATACTATTCTATGACTCTGTGAAGCCCAAGATAACTTACTAGCTTTTGTCTGTTCGTTTTAAACCCCAGTGAATAAACCCCATTTAGATGTCTCACTTTTAACAATAGACTAACTGGAGTATTGCCAGGAAAACACATGGCATTTAACAGTGATAAGCTGTAAAGATCTAGAGACTGAAAATACTGCAGATAACATATTCTGATATAGTTTGTTGTATTTGCAGTAGCTTTCTCCAGAATTTGTTACTTAGGCTGTTACTCTCTTAAAGAATTTTAAAATAATATAAAATGCGTTATTAGAAGTTGCTATATATATATAAATCAAAATCTGAAATAATGGGGGGATTTGTATTGTTTCTGGTTTGGTGTGTGTAATTAATTGAGCAGTTAACTAAGTGACTGTGGAGACCCAACGTGGCAACCCTCAAGGGGAAGTGAGCATCCAAGATGCTCATAGATGCTTATGGTCAAAATAAATGGAAAACCTCAGAGACCCCACAAAAGCTTATGAAGTTTTATTAGTAAATTACAATCTTGTCATGAAATTGTTGTAAGCTAGTTCCTGATCTCCTCCTATAAGTGCACAGAAGTGAGTTTTGGGTAAAGGAGTAGAGTGTAGGGGAAGAGAGAGAGGGAGATGAATGAAAGAGGGGGAGAGAGAAAGAAAGGAAGAGAGAAAGAGAAATCAACAGTCCTGACTTCAGAATGGATCCGAATGATGGGATGTCCAGGTTGTGGGGGTTCTTTTTTATAGATAGGTTTTTCCCCACCCTGGAGTTAAGTTTCTTACTTTCTATGCAAATTACTTATCATGCACAGTCCATTCTTCTAGACCTTTCTGGAAATGGATGGGAGGGCTTTGGGGTTTTTGGGCAGTCTTGATCGTCCTCTATGGTCCATATCTGTTTCTTAACCTCATTTCTGCATCTGCTCTGCTCTGTATTGTGTTTGACTCCAGGACCCAGAATATTTGTTCCAGAAAAGTGTTGTCCTACTTCCTATGACCCCCCCTCTCCAGCCACATCATGTTCTGTCTCACAGTGGTTATTACCAGCAATCCTTGGTTGTCTCCACAACCATCCAGCTACCAGTGTTTGAGACACACACATCAGGCCCTTTGTCTTCTAGGCTTCTACACACCAGCAGTGGCGACTCTTGTTGAAGTCTAGAAACTGCCTCCTGAGACTCAGGTTTACACCATAATGAGGGAACCCCTGATATTTGGGCTGTTTTTCAGGGATGTGCATCGAAAGTTTGCAACCTAGCACTGGAGCTGTACACCACCCTTGCCAGCTGTACCCAGTGGGTTTACACACAAGTGGGAACACAGGCTGGGGTAGGTAGTAAGCATGGAAGAAGAAATGGAGAGCCTCACATTTTTTTCTGTGTGGTTTTTGGTTTAAGACCAACCCTTGGAAAGCTTTACAGCTTACTGTTCTTGGGCTTTATGTGATAGCATCTTAAAATTAAATAAAAGCTGCAGTGTGTAGCACTGTAGATTTGGCCATAGTCTGGGACTTTTTTTTTTCAAAGCAACAAATGCCCCAGACTGTAATAAGTGTAGTTTCTAATCCAATTCTGTTTCTTCATTATGAATTTTCTTGCAGTATAGTGGTTATAAGCATCTTGGATAGCCTTTGAGCAACTTGATTGGCAGGGGGATTGGACTAGATGATCTTTAAGTTCTCTTTCAACCTAAACCATGCTATATGGCCCTGTGATCTTCCAAAAGCAGTTATGTTGCTTTAGGAATATGGTGTGGGGAAAGTCTTTAGAGGTATCTTTTCCTTTACATCTTTGCAGAAAATGAATTTCTGATGCAGACTAAGAAGGATTTGTTAAATAATATTCAATAACAGATAAACTTGAATTAAGTTTATTAAGAGTTTTGATTTTAGATATTTTTCTGGGTATGAGACTTTTCTCTGTCACATCATTCTTATGCTAGTCTGTCTCAGTTCACTTCCAATTGCTATGCTTAACTCACAACATTTTAAAATAGGCAAAAATTAGATTACAGTTGTGATTTTTTTTTAACCTGTTTTCACACAGTCTAGAATAAGACTGGTTTTGACTTTGTAAAATTTTGCTCTTTTTGCAATCAGAAGATAATCCAGCTCAAATGCTGGATTGGTACATTCTCTTCATACTTACAAACAGAAGTGGGCCTGCAGAGCAGAGGATTTCTGCTGCTCAAAGGCATAAAATATTCAGCCCATGCAGCTTTTTATAATATTTGTATTCATGAGCACACTACTGAAAACTAAACTCTGGACTTCTGTTAATGATTCTGGTGAAACTGATCGGTAGCAAAAGCAGAGCAGATGCAGCATCCATCCCAAGCATCCTGTTCATGGTTCAAATCCTGATTGATAGCAGTCATTCTGTGGAGGCAATATCAGTAGTATTTTATTTATATCCCTTTTGCAATTTTATTGGTGTTTCTTGTTTTAACAAGAGTAATCTGATTTACTGGTTTAAGATTAGTATTTATGTGGCTGCTAATAGGTAGAATGGTTTAGGGGAATCATTATTTGACTGAAATTGAACAGTATTTCAGTCATATAATGTATCAGATGTTAGATATTTAATGTATAATAATTATGCATAGTTCATCCCAGCCCATAAATCTTGCCCTGTCTTCTTCTGCAATCACAAGTCTCTGCAAAGTTCTGGGTTAGGTGGAAAATAGAAGCTTTTGCTAACCAAGGTACAAGAACACTTGTTTTATGTTATATGAATGACTCTGTGGTAACTTTTAGAGTCTTGTCAGCTATAGGCTTCTTGGAACATGTAGCAACTGTTAGGCAATTATGAAATGAGCAGGTCTTCGAGCGGTCCTACCAATATTACTCAAATTGTAATGCTAAGATTTGGGGCTTAATGTTTGACTTTGCCATTTTTATGACAGTATATACACATGAGAAGGAAATGGTTTGAGATGTAATACCATATTTTCCACATTTTTTTTTCCAGAGCACAGACACTCTACCCTTGATCTTCTTAGGAAATTGAAGTATCCCCCTACTTTCTTTGCTGCAACCAGACTTTCTCCCATGCTGAGTGGAAGTGATGAAGTATATGCAAACTGCATGGTCGTAGACCAAGTAAGCTTATATTTGAACTTTTGGCAAATTTTTCTTCATCTTCTGTTTATCTGCATAATAGTAGGATATTCTGGATGTGCCAGCAGTGGTGTGTTGTCAGTTAGTGAAGTTCTAAAATAAAACCAGTAATACATTGCCTTTCTCAGCTGTATTTTGTAACCTATTTATAAGATCCCTTTTAACAATTTCAGTTGAAGACAGGAATTATTCTTCATAGCCTGTAGGGAGAACCCTAAGGCAGCTCTTCCTGTCTCTTCTGTGTGTTGGTGAGCTAAACAGCGTGTGCTTCTTTCTAAGAAACATCAACAATATTACTTACTCGTGTGCACTTTGATTTCTGAATTCTGTGTACATTCATAGTAGAGAAGAATTTGATGTTGCTGGATAATTTCAGAAGTTAATTATAAGCTCAGAGCAAACCTTATATGCTCAGTAAAAATAAGATATTGCTGAAGAGATGAAGTTGATGTCCTGCAACTGTCATGGAAAAGTCAGGAGATTCTGATTTAGTATTCGTGTTTCTGATTTGTCACCAACACTGGAGATGACCCAAAGTGTCCAGAGCAAATTGTATTTGACATCACTGTGCTGCATCTGAAATCATCCTCCATGGTCACACTCAGATATCATAATTTGGGCAGGGAGAACTAGTCTAACTCCTGGTTGTGTCTAGCTAAACGGATGCAAGATTCTGGTGGCACATAGCTATTTTTCAGTGATGGTTTAAGTGATTTATTTATTTGTAGCTTGCTGTGGGCTCTCCCTGGGCTGAAAGATGGAATATAAGAGTAAGAAATTACCAGATCATAATGTTAGAAGTCTGAGATTTTGCAAGTGTGATTTTTTTCTTTCTTTTTATTGTCTCCCCTCCCATTCCCATTCCCTCAAACACTTCACCCACTGCATTCACTGTAGATCCAGTTCGTTGTGACAGCTGAGATGGAAGTTTAAGTCAGAGGCCAAGTGTGTTCAAAATGCACTGAAAGTTATAGAGAAATGCATGTAATAATGACCAAGGAGTGAGCAGCTGTCAGGGGGATTATAATGTACATTTGATTTTGAATAAGGAGGTTGGAAAGACAGAGCTACAGGACTGCGTCTCCATTATAGGTGCAGATGTTACCCAGGTGTTTTGCTCAGGGATCCTTCAGCTTGGATTGCTAACCTTTGCTTAATATGTGACCACATTAAACTTTGTTAGATTGCTGATTTGGGCCAAGTTCTCCCTTAAGCACTACTCGGCAGGAGCCAGAGTGGCTGCTGGAGAAGGTCCCTCTGGTGCTGAAGGGGAACACTGCCCAGGCAGGAATAACTTTGCAGGGAGGAACAGCTGCGTAAGACTGGGAAAAGCATTTTACCATTGTACATCATATCTGCATAGCACAACAGAAGTATTTCCAGATCTGCATGTGCCATATCTTTGAATGAAAATGTGGGCTGCTGTAAAAATGCCAGTAGGTCTTTCTGTCTTTTACTAAGAGAAACATAATTAAGATGGGGATGAAAGCACATCTCAAGAGAGATGGGAGAGGATGAAGTCAGCAGTCTGAAAGACCAGGGCTTTGCAAATGCTTGCAATCCTTCCTTTATTCTTACTTTTATACAGGTGCTTTTCAGAGATTGAATGTTTTCACTGGCAGTGTGACTTTTCAGTATTAGTCAGTATGGGTTTAGATGACAGTAGCCTCTACCTAAAAGACTAACAGTGAACTGTGTTTTAGTATCTTCTACAGAGTCAACAGGAGAATTCAAAGAGTTGTTACCAGAGTCTAAATTCTAATCCCTATACCTGAGAAACCAGAATTCCCAACTCCATTTTTGTCTTTGTGCAACAGGAGGGGTGCTTCATGCCCATAATTGCTTAATGGCAAAAAATAAGAGTCTTTTCCCTTCCTGCCCTGGAGAAACTCTGTTCCAGGTCATTTTTGTTTATCTCAAAGCTTAGGAAACTGGTGCTGAAAATTTAAAAGTGCTCGATTTGTAGGCTGATTTTTCCAAATTAAATTACACAGTGTTTGAATTTTTGTCCATCTGTCTCCCACACTAATGTATTATGCATATTTTTTGCTTGACTCAAGGTTACTTTTGATAAAATCTATAAGTATATGCATCAGTACATTTAGTAAAAGGTGTAGATATGAGGGAGAAATTCAGTAATAGTAATTCATAGTAATAGCATAGTAATAGTAAATAGTAATTCCTTGCTATTACAATTAGGGAAAAAAGTAATGAAAGGTCTAGAATCTCTTAGCCATGTAACTTGCCTTCAATTCATGTTGTATAAAAAGTAATAGGGGAAAAACCCCACAAAACATATACCCAGAAATAAAATGGCAGACTACTCTGGTTCTTGTTTCCTGACAGTACATCTTGTTATTGCCTCTTACCAGCATTCATTTTTACCTACAGACTGGAAATTTAAAGACTAACTATGTTCGTGGAGATGGTGTCAGCACTGAAACGTGTCTGAATCCCACCAGCTCAGTCCCGATGGCTAAGAGCTCTTCATCTCCCTCCCTTGAAGAGAATGATCAATATATATATGTTCCAAATGAAGGAAGTCGAAGACCAGGATTAAGACATACCGTTTCACCTTCTCATCTGTATGTAGCAGATTCATATCTTCCATTCAAGACCCATGGATTTATTAAGGATCGGGGCCAACTTCATGCTGACATGAAAAGAAGGTATGGAATTGACTTGATAATATGGCCAGAATAAGGAATATTTATAACACCTTTTATTTCAAAAGATGAAGTAGAATCTGGAGTAATAAATATTTTTACTGAGGCGAAATCACTGTTTTGTATCACTGATATTTATTGTCCTAATGATCTGTTTCATAAAATAGCTATGAAGACATTTTTAACAAATAAAACTGTCCACGCAAATGGATACTTTTATAACTTTTATCCTTGTACACACGTACTCTTTACAAAAAAACAATCAGCCCTGTCACTGCCATTGTGTCATTTTTGTCAGAAATCAGAATTTCACTATGGTTTTCTGTAGTAATATTTTCCATTAATAAAATAGTCCCAAATCTGTGGAATTCTCTGAGAATCTTTCTATTCTTTGCATTGGCCTGTGGGAGGACCAAGTTATTTCTGATTGCATATATATTTTTTATCTCAAAAGACACAGTGCAGAGTACAGCTGTTTCTGATAGGTTCAGATTGTTTTCTGCTCCATTGCTGGTACACAAGGATTGCTGGCAACAGACCCGTTTGTCTAAGGAGCCTCTTCCAAATGGCTTTAGGTTATGGTGAGAACTTGGCTTCCAAAATTCAGGGAATTTTGAAGATGAAACTATAATTTTGGTTTTAACAATTGGGTTTTAACAATTAATTTAAAATTTAAACAATTTAAAAATGATTTTTCTTGATGAAAAGGCTTTATTGTTTCTCTGGATAGATAAGACACGAAATTAGTTCCTTCTTGTACAGGAGGAAATTTGAGTCTTGTTCCCAGCTTTAAGGAGTGTTAGGACTCGTTGGAGATAGTCTATGTAAAAACATATCAGATCTATGTAAAAACAATAAGGAAACAGTAGTGTCAGCCAATTGTTAATTAAAATGGGCAATAAAATTTTCTCTACCTTCATTTTGAGTTTCTTATGCAACTATAAGGTCCCTCTAGGAGGAGTCTTCAACATAGATAACACAGTAAATGTCAGAAGAAGATTTTTTCTTTCCCAGTCTTCTTTTTCTTTTTTTTTTTTTGCTAACTATAGAGATATCATGCAGATTACTCTTCCTCTAGTAATCTACATGATCTAAGCTTCCTCTGCCTCTAGTCAGAAGTGTTTTTATCCTATACATTTTTAGGTACTCCCACTGTTTTAAAGACCTAGATCAGGTACTGTATCAGAACTTTAAGAGTGTATATGAATTTCCAGACACATGTAATTGGGCTTAATATGTCATATGACATGTGAGTGATACAAATATTACACATAAAAGAAGACTACCAGTATGTAATTCTATTTTTCAACCAGCTTTTTATGTCAGAAAAATTCCCTGAGTGAGTTACCTCCAATAAGTCGTGGATACTTGTCTGTTAGTGTAAGCATGTATTGCCTTTTCAATTTTAACTTGTGACAGTAACTGATAACGCATTTTAATAACTTGCTTCTGAGACATCACATGGGCTATTACTAGGCAACATTGTGAAATACTGTCTTTAGATTTGTAATAAGGAAGCGGTTTCAGACAGTATTGATAGATCTGTGCTTCAACAAAGTGTGTGAAGGAATTTTTATGCTATTATTCTTGGTAGGAACCCTGGCTATTTAGAAATACCACACATAATTTAAAGTTTTATGTTTGAAGGTTGGAATGTTATTGCAAGCAGTCAACCATTCCTTCCAGTTAATCTGATCAAGAGACCATGAACTTGGTCTTGCAGGTAACAGGACCCATCCTGGGAAACCCTGGTACTGCTGAGAAACCTTAGGACACTCTTCTACTCAGAAATTCTTGCCAATCAAGTAGTCTCTAGGTGTTTGTTGTATTGATTTAGCCAGAGATTTTTCAGTCTGTTTGTAGTCCTATATGTTTTTAAATTTATATCTTTTGAAATGAATCTTATAAACTGTCTTAGACCCTGTTTCATCTCTGTTGTTGTTTTTCTCTTTCATTCTCCATTTTAAAGTCACAGATGTAGAAAAAAATATGTCTGTGAACAGCCACATCATATCCTTCAAATATACAAATGCACAAAATGTCCATCTATACCCATGTATCTTAATACTGAAATCTGAGCTAGTTGTCTCAATTCTGCTTGTTGTCTTAATTCTTATTATCATCTATATAGAGGGGTAGGTGCATGCATGGAATAAAACATTATATTTTAAGGGAAATGCTGAACATGGGTCTAAAAATCATCCTTCAGAGGTGGCTGGCTGCGGTGGGAGTCTGCAAGATCATCGGCGGTATTGGCATCTGCACTGCAGATCTACAAGGCTGAGTCAGAGGAGTCCTGTAGAGTGGCTGAGTACCTTGTCCAGGTGATTGCAGACCTGAGAGAGGCCTCAGAGCATGACTTAACTGACATAATGATAGTGGTTTGGATTGTCATTGATGAGAGCATTCAACAGTATCTTTGCTTTTTACATTAAGGTTGAGATAAATTGTTTATGAGGAATTCAGGGAAATTAAAGACTTCGTTGTCTGCTTCAGTTCAAGTCTCGATGACCTTGAAGTAGATGGTGGAAGTGGAGGTGCTTTGGACAGATCCCATGTTTATTACCCTCACCTCGGCTCTTCAGAGGCCATGGCTTCTAGCAGAGATGGATTAGACTTATCTACCAGTCTGCAGCCCAAGGTATTTGATACTATGTTGGTTTGAATTGTTTTCCTTTTAAGTAAATCACTGAAACTATGTGAGAAATATCTGAATCTGAAGAGGAAAAATGAGTTCCCAGTTGGCACTGCTAGTGTCACCAGAGAACACTCATACAGGGTTGTGAAACTGAAACTCCCTGATTGTGGCTGGGCTGGATAGCAGCTATGGAAATGGTGCATGAGACGTTGCTTTGAGTTTAAAAAACCCTGTCATTTATTGGAAGTATTTCAAAGGAAATATCTCAGGTTCAGTGAATCAGCATTTCCTAACAAATATATTTAGTGAGGAAATTTTTAACCAACTGTAGTTATGCGAAAGAGTAACAGCTTTGTAAAGTGTAGAACTGTCCTGCTGCCTGTTTTAAAACAATTTCTACACTCACGGAAATTCAGTTGGGTTTTATACATTGAGCAATGCAAATATCTCCTCTTTGTTATGGTTTTCTGAAGTATCCTGTCTACATTACCTTTCATTAGACCATGGTGCCATTTCTGAGATCTTCAGACACATAAAGAGTTATTTTTAATTTGTAGAGATTCTTTATGGTTTTTTTAGACACACTTGTTGCCATTGTAGAAATTTATCTGACATTTAGCAAATGATTACATGAAGGAGAAAAAGAGTTCAGCATAAACACTGAATTTTGTCAGGGCTACTTTTAAAAACGGTAAGGTGAGCACTTTACAGGAGTTTTAGGAGTAGTCTCTGTTGAAATGTAAATGGTACATCAAAAATTATGGGATTTTCTTTCAAGCCTTACTGTTGAAGTATTTGGGGATTGGAAAATGTTTTCATACACAGTAGTAATAAAAGAAACCAAAGAAACAACACAGAGGAAAGGGAAAGAGGTCAACTCCTTTCTTTGGAAGCTCTGACATTAGTAATTATCAAGGCATGGCCTTAGTCTCCATGAAATGTGTTTGAGGTATTAAAGTACTAAGATTAATGCCTCCACTGGTAAAAGAAGATAGTTTCATCATCAGATATAATGACCAACAACACTCTTTGGATGTGGCCTGTCACCAAACTGGAGAAAAACTTGCACCCACAAATCATTTCCTTTAACATACAAAAATTTATTGTGATAGAAATATGACAGACTTCCTAAGAATTCACATGAAGTCATCAAAAATTTTACTTCAACTCAAAGATTTAATGAAACCAGAAAAGTGTATGTGTCTGATCAGCTACCTTTCAAAAATTTTGTTGCTGATTTTTTTGTTTCTGTTGCTGATGCATTTCAAAATGACAAAGTTTTAATTTGTTACAATTTCTTGTAGGAATGCACGGTGTTTGGGATTCGGTCACGCTCCTATTCCTGCTCCTCACCCAAAGGTTTGGTAGGAAGACCTCGCATTCCTCGAGACTTTGCAGTTCAGGATTCAAATCAAGGTCAGGTCTCTGGCTTTGCACAGCCTCATCCCATACCTGCCTGCTTCAGTCCCAGTGCTGATGGCTTTACTCAGGCCTGTCCTGTACCCAGCTCACCAGTGTGTGGGTCTAGTAGCCTTTAGGTAGCCCTACTGTTGTCCCTCACTCTTCTCCTGTCTACAGCCCTGTCATGCCCTCCCCTGATACATCTGCTGATCCTTGGGAGGGCACACAAACTGGGAGAGCAATAATCACAAAAAATAGTGCAGGCAAGAGCAGTAATCTTCTCTTTGGAAGATTCTCACCCCAGCTTCCTGCTGAGTGCCTGACAAAGACTAGGAGGAAGCTCAGGATGACACAGAAGAGATGTCAAAGAGGGCAGGTGAATCCGGCTTCCCAAAATCTCCGAAACACAGATGGGTGGTAGTCATCTCTACAGGCTGGGGAGCAAAATCCACTCTCGTCATCAAGTGGAGTCAGAGACGTCTCTGCAAGAAGCTTGTAATTTTTCACAAATTGTTTCTGACATACATTATTTATAGACACAGTTTCATTTTTAGAAGACAACCCACACTTTTTACAATGAATGTATGTTTTATGGGTTATGTTTGAAAACCATGTGAAGTGTGAAATACATACACTGTGCTTTTCATACAATTCACATCAGTTAAAAACCACCTGCATTTCAAGAGGCTTGTTCTGTATAACCCTGTCAGTTGTTATGCTTCCAGCTTGTCTCTCACTCCAGTATACCTTTAGTGGTCCAGTAGTCCAGAGCAGGAGGTAGGACATGTGAGTTACAGTGAACCAGATGGAATGGACACCCAGAGAGATTGTGAATGTCCCATCACTGGAAGTGTTCAAAGCCAGATTGAATGGGTCTCTGGGCAACATGGTCTAGTAGGTGGCAAGCCTGCCTATGGCTAGGGGCTTGGAACTAGGTCATAGAATCATAGAATTATTAAAATTGGAAAAGACCTCCAAGATCGTTGATTCCAACCTTTCACTGAACACCATCATGTCAACTAAACCATAACATTAAGTGCCACATCTAGTTGTTTATTGAACACTTCCAGAGATGGTGACTCCACCACCTCCCTGGGCAGCCGATTCCAATGTGTGTCTACACTTTCAGTGAAGAAATTCTTCCTGAGGTCCAACCTGAACCTCTGTGGCACAGCTTGAGGCCATTTTGTCTTGTCCTCTTGGCCATTTTGTCTTGTCTCCCGTTGTTTGGGAGAAGAGGCTGACCTCCACTTGTCTACGGCCTCTATTCAGTTAGTTGTAGAGAGTGATAAGGTCTCCTTTGAGCCTCCTTTTCTCCGGATTAAACAACCCCAGCTCCATCAGCTGCTCCTTACATGACTTACTCTCTAGACCCTTTACCAGATTCATTGCCCTTCTCTTGACGTGCTTCATCAACTCCAACGTTCTTCTTGTAGTAAGGGGCCCAAAACCAAACACAAGATTTGAGGTGTGGCCTCACCAGTGCTGAGTACAGAGGAACAGTCACTGCCCTGGTCCTGCTGGCCACACTATTGCTGATACAGGCCAGGATGTCACTGGCTGCCTTGGGCACCTGAGCACACTGCTGGATCATGTTCAGCTGCTGTTGACCAGCACCCTCTGGTCCTTTTCTGCTGGGACACTTTCAGCTACTCCTTCCCCAGCCTGTAGTGCTGCCTGGGGTTGTTGGGACCCAAGTGCAGGACCCAGAACTTTGTTTTATTGAATCTCATACTGTTGGCCTTGGCCCATCAATTCAGCCTGTCCAAATCCCCCTGCAGAGCCTTCCCACCCTCCAGCAGATCAACACTCTCATCCAACTTGGTGTTGTCTGTGAACTTACTGAAGGTACACTCAATTCCCTCATCCAGATTGTCCATAAAGTATTAACCAGCATTGGCGCTGCTACTGAGCCCTGGGGAACACCACTGGTAACCAGACACCAGCTGGGTGTAACTCCATTCACCACCACTCTCTGCATCCAGCCAGTTTTTAACCCTGTGAACAGCTGTCCAAGTTGTGGGATGTCAGCTTCCCCAGGAGAATGCTGTGGGAGATAGTATCACAGGCTTTACTGTAAGTCCAGGTAGACAACAACAACATCCACGGCCTTTCACTAATCCATTATGTGGGTCACCTGGTCATAAAAGGAGATTGGCTTGGTCAAGCGGGACCTGCCTTTCCTAAACCCATGCTGGCTGGACATGATGCCCTGGTTGTCTTGCACATGCCAGGTGGTCAGATTCAAGATAATCTGTTCCATACCCTTCCCTGGCACCAAGGTCAGGCTGGTAGACCTGTAGTTCTCTGGATCCTCCTTGACTCTTCTTGTAGATGAGCACCGCGTTTGCCAACCTCCAGTCATCTGGGACTTCCCAGTTAACCAAGACTGATGGTAAAGGATGGAGCATGACTTGGCAAGCAATTCTGCCAGCTCTCTTTGTACTCTAAATGATATTTAGGGTCCCTTCAGACACGAGACATAAACATTCTATGATTCTAGGACACTGAACGTGAAAACATGCAAAATTGTGGAAATATTATCATTAACTTTGAAATCATTTAACTTCAAAAGCTGTTGTCAAGGTGAGACATACAATGACTGCAAACCTCTTTTTTTCTTAAGAAACCATGTTGAGCTGTGCAGCAAATAACTTCTTTGCTGTTGCTCAAATTCACTAAGATTTCATGTCGGCTTGTAAGGAGGAGTATGTACTCAGCATACAGCTGTGTTGTATTTTTCCCTATCACCTAAAGTATATGTTCTATCTCATATTGGCCTTTTTAGCCACCAATGCACTTGCAACAAATGTGGGGAGAGCCCTTCCCAAATCTTCGTTTGCGAAGCCTAGGCATGAATGAAAAAAAGTATATGTAAACATTTGTATTCAGCAGATCAGGGGAGAAGTCTCTGGCAAAACAAAGCAGAAGAAAAAATAGGAGGCATGTCACAGAATTAGAAGATGATAGATCAGCAAAGCCCTGTGGCATGTGCTTAAAACAGAATTCCTTTGATCCCACAGCTAAAGGTGTCACAACCCATTAAGCTTCACCCAGACACCATTATCTGCCCTGACCTGATCTGTGCTTGGACCTGTTTCCTTTTCATCCTTTCTCCCCTTCCTCCTGGGACAGTCAGTGCTGGACCTTTACATATCTTGTGGAGAAGGTGGAAACACTTTCTCGTCCATACTTTGGAACCAGGCTGTTCTGCACTACAGATGTGGTGTGATGCTGGGAGGGAGGGTGGCGGTCTGCTGGCACTTCCCTGCCACCAGCACGTCCTGCCTTGTCCAGCATTCTGCAAGGATGGGAGCACTGAAGTGTTTGGCAACTGGCAGTGATGATCAGTGTCTGAGGCAGGCGTAGCTGTATTCACTTCAAGCACTTGTATCTGCACATGAGTCTAGCCCAGAAGCTTGGTCCAAGAAGCTAGGTCAAATAATTCATTCTGATTTCTGTGGGTTGTAGTGGGATTGTGTCTAGGTCTGTGTAGAAGACTGAACACAGAAAACCTGCCCCTTCCCTTCTGCCAGCTGCCAGCACTTTTGACATCTTGCTCAGGGCTTAGCTATGCAGGAGGGAGACTCTGCTGACCTTGTACCTTGTGATGACACATAAGCCAAAGCAGATGGATGCAGGATGGCAACAGGATGGTGTTTTTCAGATGAAGTATGAGAAAAAACTGGGAAAGGACCATCCATTTCTGATGGAAAACTTTCCAGTATGCTCAGGTCTAAAACAACTACCTGCTTTTCTTTGAGAGGGTATTACCAGGTTGTAACAGTAAAGGATTTGTGCCTTCTCTGTAGATGGTGTGCTCAAGAACAGTGGTCTATCCCTTCTTCAGGCTCTTACACTCTCTAAGTCAGTGTCTCAGCTCCACCCTTCTAGTAAGTACATCAGTGCCAACGCCCTAGTGCTGTTTTGCACGAGACTGTCATGTCCCATGGATGCTTGGTGTTGGTTTCTTATGAAAGCATCCTGTAGCACAGATTATGCATGATAATGAACTGGAATGCCCTTTTATTCTTGCTGCTTCTTTGGTAAATATTCTGGTTCTTACTAACCTGAAGTCTACATCTATCTGAAGAGATGCTGATTTCAGTGAAGAGTGTTTAAGTTTGTATCTAAAGAAAGATAGTCTGATTCTTTGATTTAGGCAAGTGTTTGAGAATCTTTCTGAACCACATCTGTGATAGCTTTGCTAAAACTGTCTGCAAAATGGAGTGGCTTCTAATTTGAAAATAGTCTCTATAGTTTTAGGCTTATTTTCTTCCAAAACAACTCAACTGAATATCTTATCTTTTTTTTTTGCATTTTGCATTTTAGAGAGTTTGTGAAGAGTATCTCCTTGAGTCCTCTGTTTCTAGGATCATAGAAATAGAGGATACAAACACATTAAACATCCTTTGCAGTATATAGGGTAGTAGTATTCCTCTTTGCATAGAGGGATTTAAATTTTTTTAATACTGTAGATGAAGCTGCATAAGACAGGTAATTACGAATGTTAGAAGAATGTCATTAAGATATTTTACAACAAATTATGACAAAAAGCAAAATGAAGCATCAATCGTTCAAGTCTGTGTTGTTTAGAAAAAAAAAATGTGTTTTGTTATTCTTAAAAACAGACTGTTTGCAGAGACTGGCATTCACTGATACCCATCTCAGTTCTGGCAGATTTTGTCAACTAAAAGCTTGTGGTATTAACCTAGGAAGAGCTGTTTCTCATGTGTGTATGTATTTGCTTTCCTAATTTTCAAATGACATTGCAACCCTTTAATGGCGAGCTTATGGCTTGATGGAGGTTGTGAGTTTCAAATAAACTTGATGACCTTGCAGTCTGAGTGCCTGTTTTTGTCTTGCAGAGCGAGCATACAGTCTGCCCGAGCAGTGCCGAGAGAAAAAGTACGGGTATGTGTCGTGGAGGTGCGGGGAACAAGGTGCTTCGCAGGACTGCCATCTAGGGAGCCGTGCGGGGAAGAGGCGTTGGCACCCCTTCTAGCCAAGATGTGAGCAGTGGTTTAAAGGAGCCCTCCCTGTCAAGGGCATCTGCCGGCACGTGCCTAAACCCTGTGCCAAGCTCAACCTGGCTCTCACTGCACACATCCTGTAGCAGGGATTTGCTGTGCACCACTGTGGGATGTGCTAAGTAGGGATGGGCTCCTGTCCACTGGGTGGCTCCTGTCCACTGTAGGAGCATCCAAACCACTGCAGGAAAAGCAACGGAGCTTTTGATACCAACTATAATCTAGGCAAGCTTGTTACACCTTGCACAAGCAGAGTGCTCCATGGGCAAGAGTTCCTCGTTTTTAGAGAGGGATTGCAATTTTTTTTGTAATGTCTGCTGTACCCACAACAAAACATGTAATTGTAAATGTTAGGTGACACAAGCACCATCCAGATTCTGCTGTGTGTTAATAAAGGGGCTGTTCCCTCTGGAATGAGTTTTTTTTACTGATCTCTGTTTTAGGATTCAGGAGGAGGAATGGAATAAATATATTGTACCCTCAAAAAATGAATCTGAAAAATGTAAAGTGAGTCGGACTTTCAGTTTTCTGATGAACAGAATGACCAGCACACGAAATAAATACAAGGTAACTTGGGATTTATGTTTATACTATTATGTATAATTATGTCACTGTAATTAAATGAATTATAGATGAGAATCTAAATTTTCATGTAAAGCTAATTTGTTTATTACAAAACCACAAGAATAATAGGAAGAATCTTTTACCTTTATTTTTAGAATTTAAAACATATACAGGATACCCTGAAATGGCCTTCATATTAAAAACCAGCTTTCCTTTTAAACAATAGCCTTAGCTGAACAATATGAAGTATTTCCCCTGCCATTTTTTTTATGTTACTAGTAATTTCATTTGATGATTTAGCAGAAGTTTAATTCTATGAATTGCATTTAAGAAATAATTTTCTTTGTTAAATAAAATTAAGAGATATGGGCCTGTTCTTGGAATTGCTCGCAATAGGTAATTAAGTCTTTAACTTCTACGTTAGTACGTAATTTGTTGAATTTGACTTCTTTGAAGTTAATGGAACTTCTTGCATGAGTAAGCACTGCTTAGCATTAACAAGTTGGAGATTTGAGGCCTGCAGAGCCGAACTTACATAGTAGGGAACATTTGTAATTTGATTTTGAGATGCCTTAGATTGATGGCATCACTTAGCAGCTTGAGAGATGGATTTCACCTACAGGCTTTTTCCAGTTGGCCTTTTGACAGTTTTGCAGGCTCCCTATTATGCCCTCCTGTGCCCCAGGATATCCTAATGTTGCATGGATGTGAAGATGGTTGTGTGAGGTGATATCTTCAAGAGCATGAGCACTGGCCATGAACATGGATTTCTGGTCCCGCAGCCATACACTGGCCTGTGTCTGTGTGTTCTCCTAAAGAATAACTGTCAGTAACTACAAGTAGACTATATGTATACTTATGCTAAAAAGAGTACTGTAAAAATAGGCAGAATTTATCAACTTCTTTACTGCTCATTAAAAATAGATTATTTCTAATGTCTTCTAAGATCTAAAGACAACTTATATAAATTTGCATAACTGCAGCTTTAACTACAGAGGCATGAGCTGTATATAGTAGGGGATGTAGGCACTGATATTTGTTTGTGTGTACAGTGAGTCAATAACACTGCATTTAAATTTTATTTTCTGGCCCTCTCCTTTTTTTCGGTATTTAAATGTGTTTCTACCAGTCTTCCTTGATAATGCTTTCTGGCTTAGCTGCCAGTGAAAGTAATGCCTATATCATTTTAGGACTTCA
The DNA here is from genome assembly GCF_003945725.1 of Corapipo altera. Lineage (NCBI taxonomy): Eukaryota > Metazoa > Chordata > Aves > Passeriformes > Pipridae > Corapipo > Corapipo altera. The sequence goes on along the minus strand of NW_020884875.1, from coordinate 13,050,816 downwards.
GCAATGTTGGGTTAATAGTACAGTATGCTGTTGCAAGTCTTCCAGGACAGGGAATAAATGTTTTAGAATAATTTACTCTTAAAAGGGAGTATTTTACTGGTTTGAAGATTGAATCGCTTTATCTTGTTTTTGAGTATCTTTTTTCATTTATTTATTTTTTCCTCCTTCTGCTGTTGGGGATGAAGACAAAAAATAAAGATATCAAAGATAAAGAGAAACTTAACAGACATAATTTTACAAATGGAACCTTACCAGGAGTTGTGCCATGTATGGTCTGTGAAAAGGCCCTCCTAGGAAAGGAGTCACTGCAGTGTTCTTGTAAGTAGCTGCTGGCTTTTGCATGTGAATTTACAGTGTTCTGACTGCTGTTTTCAGATCCTGGTTCAGTGTGTTGTTTGAAAAAGAAACCTTGTCTATATTTGGATGTACCTACTTTATGTGTTGAGCTGAGGTTGACAAGGCAGAGGGAGAAAGGACAGCAGGTGGCAGATTCAGTCCATGTTCTAGCTCTAGCTCATTAGGCAGAAACCTCTTCCTAGCCAGTGTCTGCACATCAAAGTATCCTCCTGACTACTTTAGTAACTCAATCTGGAGAAGGGAAAAAATGAAGCCTCAGGGTACATTTTCTGCAAACTGGGGGCCTTGTTTGTTGCCAAGCTTTGAAATGTCCCTTCTCTTTCAGATTGCAACGTGATTGTACATAAGAGCTGCAAGGAGCACGCTCCTGTGTGCACCAAGGTAACCTCCTATCTGATCTTACTGGAGCATACCTGCTTTCCAAGGGGTCTGAAAACATTATGAATGGAAAAAGAAAATACAGACAGCCTGCCCAGACTCAGTATGCAAAGGGCTGCAAGGGTGTCAAAATGTCTAATGTGAGCAAACACTGTGCTTAAAGAATAAGTTTTAGTAGGGCGTCAAAAATGAATTTGAAGTGGTATTTATATTTTTGATAAGTTGTAAGCTCAAATTGTGAAATGGTGTGCCTGAAGGGTTGCGAAAGGGATTGAAAAGAAAAGGTCAAAACCATAGAGAGATCCTTGTGTGGAATGGGGGGGTCCCATATGTTAGTGGAAAGCACAGGTGACAGGGGCCCTGGAAGGTGACCTGATCCATCTCCTCACCCTTGAGCAGTCTCACTTCTAGGTAGCAATGTAGGCAGATGTTTGTTTGACCCATTCTGGAAAATCTCTGGAGAAGGTGATTCCACAGCTGCCTGCCTAGGCAATCATTCCCAGTGTTCAGCTGCCACTACAGAAAGGGCAAAATCAGCACTAGATCTGATGAATACTGCCTTAACTGTTAAGTAGAAATGCATACATGGTGAGATTATCATGACAAAGACATAATTTTAAAAACCAGATGTGTAAGGCTTCTGCTGTCTTGAAATAAAATGGGACTTGCAGAGAAATATGCTACAGTGACACAAGTTTTTTTTCAAATTAGTGGAGTGAGACTTTCTGATGTAGCAAGGTTTTGCATCATGGTGACTTGCAAGGAGAGCATGTTTCCATACAGATTATTCAAGACAAACAAACCTTAAACTGTCCATAAATCAAGTGGTTTTAATTTTGGTTATAATTGTCATGTCATAACCTTGCACAAATTTCTGGGCAACTTTAGGGCATTAAGACAGCTGAACTGACAGCTTTAGTTACTGGGGCTGGTGGGTTATTTGCCAAGAATCTCAACAAGAATGAGATGCAGAAAATGTTCACTGACCCACTTGAAATGCAGTACATGCCTAAGCACAGCAGAATTTTTCTACAGGTTTTGTAAAAGTCCACTTTGAAAGGGAGATCAATTCTGCCTTTGGTACCCAGGCTTCCTTAGATACTCTCCTGCCACAAATGCTTTGAGCTTATTTGAATATAAAGCCCTGAATGTGCATGTTTCTTGCAGCCTTCACAAGCAATACTCACACAGAGGAAGCAGAAAGTTGTAACTCAGTGACTCTGCTTAGAATAAAGTTTTGTATTGTAGTGCAAATAGTATTCTACTTCGAATATTGTTATCTACCAATAACTAATAAAATTAGTTTTTGGAAGAAATCAGGACCATAATTTAGGACTACTTTTTTATAGCCCTTGGTGTGACTGTATATGGAAGAGAGTTACTGACTTGACTGTTAAATGTGTTATCAACTATACAATTTAAAAAAATTCTCCTTCTTTCAGAAATCCCAGGAGAGGTACCATAATAAAAACAAGCCCCAAGCTGGTGTAACAAGTAAGTTAGGTGTAAATCTAACCCCTCTAAGTTAAACCTTGGTTAAAAATCATGAGACTGACAGCATGGACTTTGCTGCATCATTTGTGTTTTTATTTTTCATGTCAATATCTATAAGAAACCATTTGTGTCTCTAATATGAACAGAATTTTTGAAGAGATTACTGTTGAATTAACTCATCTGCTACTAAAACAAGTGGAAATGTACCACATTTTCAGTCAGAACAAGAATAAATGTAGTCGGTTCTGTCTGAGTACGTAATTTACTTTGTGCACAAATATTTATGCACCTGTGTTCAGATTGCAATGTTAGAGCATGTATGATTTGAGATTATTTTCTTATCAAATAATATCCATAATGGAGCTATTGCACTTTGCCTACAGACTTATTGCTATATTCCATGAGAGAGCATCGTGGTCTTGTACCTCAGCAAGCAGACATTCTTGATATCTGGTGTAGGTCAATATGAAGACCAGATAACATTTTCCTGTATGAGTTTAAGTGTACTGTCAATGACATACTCTTGGTTTTTGTCAAAATGTTGTGTTGTGCTTTGCCTCACAGATTCCTTGCCTGGAGACATTCCACAGATGGTGCTCTCCTCAGTGGATCCTTCTTCCTCTGTGCCTATTGGACTCTCTTATGGAAAGAGGGAAGCCTCACAACAGTCCTACTTCTTGTCTAAAAGTGTCCCCAGTGCCAGTTTTGAAAGGTAGAGGGGCAGCTGCTAAGAGACTATGCTAAATACATTATTCAGCATTTCTGTGAAAATTGAAACCACAAAAAATATGTGATTTTTTTTTTCTGCTGTAGAAGACCTACTCAATTTTCTGAACAAGACTCTGAGACTAGCCCTTGGAGGTACAAGTCACAGTCTGAAGAGATGTTACAAGCATTAGGGACCTTTTCTTCAATGGATGCTTTTATGGTGGAAGGTGAGAAGAATTGCACAGATATTATATCTTGTAGCCTGTATTGGAAAGTGCAAAATAGAAACCCCTTTACCTGATATAGGAAGACACTTCATCTCCTAAAAGAAGGGTGCTTATTTTTGATAATTACAATGGCACTCCTCATTAAAATGATAAAATAGACGTATTAGTCCTAAAATAGAACTTTTCTTCCTTATAACTATTCTATAACTTTTAGAATATTTTAGTATGTTGTTCCCATTTTAAAGTAACCGGAATAAATGTATTTGCCATTCTTGCAGAAACAGAACAGCAATATACTTTTCTTCTGCACCCATCCAACCAAATCTTTTGACAGCGTCCATTGCAAAATGTAGACCTACAATACTTGCATTTCCTCAGTAGCCCCAAAGTCTTTCATCCTACTGGTGAATTTCCTCCTACAATAGTTACATAGCCTTGCGAAGTGAATAGAAATAGGCTTTTTCTGTAGCTAGATGTGAGACTGAATTTCAAAGCTGAAGGGAATTCAATCACATAGAATGGTGTAGAATCACTCACTGCACATCTGCTGTTGGAAATGTTGGATTTTATTTTTAAGTTTTGAAAAGTTTCTTCAAGCAAAGAATTATAAAAAGGATTTCATCTGAGAAAAGAAGAGTAAGGTGTTTTTATTCACTTCCTGTCGCAAAAGCAGTTCAACACTTTGTTAATGGTATTAACATCTGGTAAACTTCTTTGTTGTAAACCCAGTGCCAATGTTTGCAGAAGCCTTACCTATAGTTCAACCCTGTGATGTGTTCCTCTTACAATATGAATAGATCTGCCTGAATAGGACTTCCTATACTCTTCATATGCATGGTGTTAAAGAAATATAAATTTTGTCATAGATGATGTGGATTTGTCTCAGTGGACTGATCTCTGCACAGATGCAGAAGAGTTTGAGGCAGAGTCCTGGAGTCTTGTTGTGGACCCAATATTCTGTAGCAAGCAAGAAAAAGATGTCATCAAGCGTCAGGATGTCATATTTGGTCAGTATTTCAAAACTTTGTGTAGGTTTAAAGCAATTTGTTGTATGAAATAGAGAGGGAACCTACATGGTTTATGTCCAGAACAACGAATTAAGCTCAAAACAGTAAGAAGATTCAAAGAAAATTTTTGCCATAAAATTTACGATGTGTCTTAGAACAAAAGAAATGGGTAGTAGTGACTACTAGAGACATACCTAACCTGTTTACAGAATGCTTGGAGTTGAAAGGTACATCATCCAATCCCCAGCTCAAGGAGTTGCAACCCCAGCTTCAATGGGATGCAGTTGAGAGAACTGGGCCAGAGCCAGACGAATTAAGTCTTCCTCCTGACATAATCTGTTCTGTTCTAAGATCACACAGGAAAAGGGATTATAATTGTATATTTGAATGTTATTAAAGTCTTAGAAGGTGTGCAACATATTCAGGTGATTACTACATTATTTTGTTTTCTTTTATACTGCAGAGCTGATGCAAACAGAAGTACATCACATCCATACTCTGTTCATTATGTCTGAAATATTCAGGAAAGGGATGAAGGAAGAACTGCAGCTTGATCACAGTACGGTGAACAGGATATTCCCCTGCTTAGATGAGCTACTGGAGATGCACAGGCAATTCTTCTGCAGAATGAAGGAGAGGCGGCAGGGATCATGTGAGGCAGGGAATGAACGTAATTTTGTCATCAGCAGAATTGGAGACATCCTTGTGGAGCAGGTAGACACGTCAACTCTGTTAATCCTTTAAATGCTCAAGGTTCCCAATTTAAACAATTTTTTGATTCTAAATATTTGTGGGCAAGAAGACAGCTATAGTTGCCTCATAAAATTCAAAAACTGTCCCGCCCAGATTATTCAGGGTGAAACAGCAAAAAATCATTGCTGTCAGGTGACTGTGACGAGCTTGGGATGAACTTCTACCTATGCGGTAGGAGTGACAAGGAAAATGATGAACTTAGTCCTGTTTGTGGTAGAAGGCTGCTGTCATACCAGGGACTGCAAAAAATGGATTCGTTTTTCAATGGATTCACTTTTCCTAGCATCTGAGTAGAGGTGTGAAAAACTGACTGATGATGGAAAAGAAACTACCTATTCATTTCTAGTAGTGATCTCAGGATACTGCTCACTAGACAAGGGGCGGTCACAATGTGTTTGTTGTGGCTGAAGAATGGCTAACTAATGGCTTGCCATTCATGCTTCAGTTCCTTGCAATAGGGAGAATATGGCTTCTCACCTTCAGTCAGTCAGTTTTCTCTCCACTGAAATAAAGAACTGAGCTGTTATCTTGTCTAGAAGCAGTGTGGAGACCAGACAAAAGCAAATAAACCTCAGAGATGTTATGTTTGCGAAGAGGTGAAGGAAATGCTCTTATAAGAACTGTTCTAGCTGTTATTGGCAAGACTGTAGTGAGGTCGCTTGTGCTTTCTCCAGCTTATATCTTGCTCCTAGAAACAGCTAGGCCATTTTCATTCTGTAGTGACAAAGAACTTGAGAAACAAGTAGCATAAAATTCCTTATTCATACAAAATACATTAATTTAAGGTTCCTGTCTGAGTCAATGTTGAGCACAATTCACTTAATTTCTTCAGTTTTCAGAGGAAAATGCAACTAAAATGGAGAAAATATATGGAGAGTTTTGCAGCCATCAGAAAGAAGCTGTTAATCTCTTCAAGGAGTTGCAACAAAACAAGAAGTTCCAGAATTTTATCAAAGTAAGTTAATGTGGAATCATGATCACTGTTGATAGAATGCCCAGGAGAAAGACACACAGGTTTTACTCAGATAGAATTATATTCCATAACTCAGTTTTAGTAGCTAATCAAAATGGCAAAGGTTTTTCCTCATTAACTAGTGAGCTGATAAATCGCATTTTTCTTTCAAATTTTACAGTGCTCTGTCATCCAGCGTGTATTACACACATTCCTATTATAGTACACCTCATCCCTCAGCGCAGCAACTGTTCCTTGGGGATGGTTCAGATTACCCAGCATTTGCTTTAACTTACTCTTATGCTTTTAGATCATGTCTCTTATCAGTCAGTTGGTGGTTTCATGTGCATTTACTACTTAGGGTATATATTTGTATCTGTGCAGCTGAGAAATAGTAACCTGTTGGCACGACGCCGAGGAATCCCCGAGTGCATTTTGCTCGTCACCCAGCGAATCACCAAATACCCTGTTCTGGTTGAAAGGATATTGCAATACTCAAAAGGTGAATAAAAACTAAAATGTTGCTTCATGTCTGAAATCCTAGTGCATTTCTAATTTAAGGAATTTGTACAGCTACAATATAACGAAAGATTATAATCACTGCTCTGTAAAGGTACAATCAGAGCAATGTAAATACCTACTGTTCAGTGTGTATGTAGGCTTTGTCAAGGCTGGTCTGTGAAGATTTCTGATATCCCAGTTAGGTAGAAGTCCAGGAGAACATCCTTGTTTTAGGAAAAGACCTTGACTATAGGATGAGAACTAGTTCAGACACACATCTGCACTTTTGGAATTAATTCTGGAGGAGTGTCTTGTAAGTAGGGTTAGGCAAACTTTTTGTAAATCACTTTCTGGTTTGAGAGCAGAGCTTGAATGACCTCTGGAATTTTGTAGAACAGTTTACAAATACCAAAAACTTACAGATATAGACCCCCTAAATGAGCATTGTAGAAATTTGTATGTCTGAATGCAAACCCTCAGTATTTACAATCCTGTTTCAAGGGTACTTTTCACTTAGCCATAAGAGTAATATACTATATGATTTACTTAGCCAGTAATTTTTTTTGAATGCTTACACCTCATAAATATGGCAGAAATTATTCAATGAATTGTTTTGGCTGATGAATAAATCTGGGATACCTGTGGTCTTTTAATAGGCAAATCAAACAAAGGTATATGCCTCTAATATTTCTAGCAAGTTAGTTGACAGGTTCAGCTTAAAATAACATATTTACCAATATTTATCAGTTTAAGCTTTTGCATCATGTGGATTTTTCCCAGAAAGTAAGGAATTACTTCTTTTCTTGAACACACTGACTAGTGTCATGTTAATTTTTTGTTTCATACAGAAGGAACAGAGGAACATAAAGACCTGTGCAAAGCTCTTTGTCTAATTAAGGATGTGATTGCAGCAGTAGATTTGAAAGTGAATGAGTATGAGAAAAAGCAAAAGTTATTGGAAATTCTCTGCAGAACTGAAAACAAAACATACACAAAGCTGAAAAATGGCCATATCTTTAGGAAGCAAGACTTGATGAGGAAAGAGAGGATACTTCTTCATGAAGGTTTAGTGTACTGGAAGACAGCGACTGGTCGTTTCAAAGGTATTTCATTGGAGCAGTAAGGTCCTTTAACTCTTCGTCTGCAAATAGTGTTTGAAGACTGTTTGTTTTAAGAATGAAAATACTTTGTTACACTGTATTGCAAATAAGAATGTCTGAGGTAATGGTATTGCAAATATACCACTGATTGCTAGAAGAGTAGTTCCAGAAGCTGCCGTGGTTTGTGGGTGATCTGCATAAGAAGACAAGTTCACATACAAAGCCATCTACTGCATTTCTTCTTCCAGTGCCCTCCTTTTAGTTTTTTTGTTTCTCAGTTTCATCTCATAACATAGAGTCTTACTTGCCCATTTTTATTGTTCACAGTATTGGCCATGGAAAATAACTCATGAAAAAATCAGTGGTAATGGGACATCTGCTGTGGAAAAGAAGTTCTGAAGCCACATTTGCCTGGAGCACAATTTTTACATGCAAGCTCAGAACTGGATTTTTGGTGTTAATCACACAGTAGGGGTTGGGGTTTTTTGGAGCTTAGTAACATTTGCTGTACAACTTTATAAAGCTGTCTGGTCATTATTATTCCAGAAATACTTTTACCACTATAATACTGTGCTGTGAGTGTAGTTACAGCATAGACAAAGTAAAATTTACATGAGAAAGTTGTTCCCAGGTGAATGGCTTAGGGAAGCTGCGCTGACATTGGTGCAAGGACTTCTTTTCCTGGGCCAGTGGTGCTCTGCCTGGGAGATACAAAGTGGTGATGTGCAAGTGCTTCATGCAGACCATTGGCTAATTCAGATATTTCCTGTTTAGTTTACTGTAGGATTCTATGAGATATTTATTGATCGGGGCTTCTCCCTTTATGAAGATAAAATAAGAAAGTATCTATAATTGTACTATCTTTAATTAAAACCCATTTTTTTCCTTTTCTCAAAATTTTAAGACACCTTGGCTCTGCTTCTAACTGATGTACTATTGTTCTTACAAGAAAAGGATCAAAAGTACATCTTTGCAGCTGTTGTGAGTATATTATCAAATATTTGAATATATACATTGCACATTTATTTGTATATTTCTCAAAAGTTATGTCCTTATCTAAGTTATTACCACATAATTTCTTTTTTTCTAAAATCCTGGTAGTGTATTTGGAACTGTATTATGTCAGTATATAGAATGTTAAGTTTATTTTCAAAAATAAATAATTTTTTTATGAAGAAGGATGAAAATAACAGAATTATATTTTTGGTGTCATGCCTCATCTGATCGTGAAGGTGGGAAGTGATACAGGCTCTTTCAGTTGTCGAAAATAAGTATGAATTTCTGGTTTTGTAAAACAAACAGAAGAATAATTTTAACTGTAAATGTAGTAGTAAACACACATAAAAGATATGAAAGGTAATGAAGTTCCCAAAGTATGTAAATATAAACATTATATGAATATTGTGCCTCCATATCATTGAGTCTCTGAGATTTATTTTTTAGCACATAGCCAGTGCTTTATTTGTTCATAAACAGTATAACATATTTTAAAAAATAGCTTAAAAAGATGTCTGATTACTGAAAACTTTCAGTAGTCTGACTTTACCAGGACTGGAATTAGTTCAATGAATTGAAAAATCATATTCTTCCAAAAGTGTGATGTTTGATAAGAAAGTCATTTGTTATGCATGTGCTGTGACTGTTTCCCTCAGGACCAGAAGCCTTCAGTTATCTCCCTTCAGAAGCTTATAGTAAGAGAAGTAGCCAATGAAGAAAGAGGGATGTTTCTGATTAGCGCTTCATCTTCAGGGCCTGAGATGTATGAGGTCCATACGAACTCCAAAGAAGAGCGTAACAACTGGATGAGACATATTCAAGATGCAGTGGAAAGGTAGGGAAAAAGGGTTTTGGTTTTCATCCTGGCAGCCCAAAGCAGATGGGAGGTCAGTTGGATGTTCCCGGCAGCGTGCTCTTTCTTCTGCATTGCATCTGTGAGATTGGATTTTTCTCCAAGCTCAAAGTTCACAGCTGCCAAAACCTCATCATCAATTCTACCAAACTTCTCATATTCCTTCTGGTTTCCTACTGAATCAGCAGACCCTTCCCACTCCTTATCAGACATCCTTCTGAGCTACCTGCACCTTTGCCTTTGGCACTGGATGTTTTCTAGAGTCCTACAGGTGTCCCTACAACCATTTTGAGGAAATGGTGAATCATGCCTGTTATCTTGGTGTCAGTGCCTTAAGAATGGTAGGGAAACCATTGCCTCTCATGGGGCCCAAGCTTCTGCTTAGGACAGCAAACCTGCGTGTGGGCCAGCCACCCATTTGCTACACAATGCAGCCTTACCAGAACTAAAAGGAGTCAGTATGGTTTATGTCCACTTACTGCTTCTTAAAGAGGCTGACAAATGGCTTGCCTCTGGATTATTGCAAAAGTTGTTGCTGATGTTGTGTTTTGTTTATTGTGAACATAACACTGTGTTGAAGATTAATAGGTGATAGCCAATTTTGCTTTGTCCACTTTTGTCTTTTATCTTTGAAGTTGTCCGGAGGAAAAAGAAGAAGAAGTAAAAATGAGTGAATCTGATGAAGACAGGCGTATTGCTGAGGCCAAAGCATACAGAATTCAGAAATATCAAGGTGTAGTACCTTTTCTGCCACTCTGAGAGCTCTGGCATCCTCAGAGTTCAGGGTGAATTAATAATGTGCCCAATACTGGCTGATGGGTTCAAACTGGCTCAATAGGCAGAGTCACAGCTGGGGTGGTCTGATGGTATGATGTGTGTATTGAAAGAGAAGTTGTTTTTTTTTTTTCCAAAGGATTTAATGTTTTTTTTCTACATCACCATGACCAGAAAAGAAAAATGGATGTTTTCAAAATAAACACTGAATTTCCCAGATTAGCCTCAGGACCAGGTAGTATTGTGTTTGTGGAAATACCTCAAATCTTCAAAATTGTGTGGCTTTGTGCTTGTTTATGCACTTTGCTGCTATTATTTTTATTTGAAACTATAGCTAATAGAGACAAATTCTGCTTCCTTGTTTCCCCTACATCTAACTCTCAATCTTTGTACTGTTACAAGAAGAGAAATTGCAGCAATGTCAGTCCTGTAGAGAGCCAAAGGGAAGGGCACCCTCTGCTGGAAGCAGGTGTTCTTTGATGTGGAGGCCCTGAATCAGTGCACCTGAGCCAAGTAATTTTCCAGGATGCAGCACTCACTTGTTATTGTGAGTGCAACAATGGGTAACTGAGGGCCCAAGAGGGCAGCCAAGGCCACTCGATCAGGGTAGAGCTCTGGACCTCTATCAGGGTCTGTACCAGCTTTCATTAGGATGGACTATGGGATGAATTTGGTTCCTGGTCAGTTAAGAAAGGTTTAGCTTGAATTAGCAATATCTATGTGGCATAAAGCTTAGAAGGGTGAATGAGGAATGTGTTTCCCTGCAGAATAAAAAATATTAATATGGTGTTCAATTTTGGTTGACAGAGTTGCTGAGTAACCAGGACCAGCAAATCTGCAATTATTTGGAAGAGAAGTTGCACGTGTATGCAGAACTGGGAGATATGTGTGGGTTTGATGATGTTTGTGTAGAACCTCACCTCCTTATCAAACCTGATTCAGGAGAAACTCCACAGGCTGCTCCATTGCTGGCAGCAGCACTGAGAGAAGGTGAGTTTGCATGGGTAGAGTGGATTGGTGGCTCTTCACACGGACAGTGCGTTGTGTTGCAGTTCTGTCAAGTCTCAAGAACTGGCAGTGTCAAAACTTGTCAATGGATATTGAAATTTCTCAAGTTTATTCTTGTCAGATATAGGAGATGGTATCTGCCAGACTGTAAAATAAGGGGTGTTTAGTGCATAGCATCAAAAGTGAGCATGCAGGGAAATGGAGTTAGTTTGTTAGCTGTACTCCTTGCAGTATAAATCTGTGAAGCACATCAAAAGTTGCAGTATGATACTGCACTTGGTCCCTGACCTTCACCTACATGGGCTAATTTGATGACACATCAGAATCATGTATGATCATATACAGACCAGTTCAGATCTACCAAGAAACACCTGCCAGAATCACAGTAGGAACTGTGCTTTTTCTGCCTGTTATCTAACAGTGAGATGATAACCTTGGACCACCTACAGTAATGTCCTCTGAACAAAGGAAGGGAAGGAATGGTATTTGTAGATAACCTTCCCTGTCTGGAACTTCAGCTAAACTTCTGCTAAACTCAGCTGAGAAGAATTCTGGTAAACTGAGCCCTAATCACCTAAATTGAGACCTCTGTGCTACTAACAACATTTCAAGTGATAAAGCAGTGAAGCCTGGTCTCCATCATCATTATAAAACCAGAGTGCTTTTTATTGATAAAAATTATTGAACTTGAGTAGGGAATATAAATCTGTGATGCAACAGTAAATAGTTAAAATGGCAGCCTATATTTACACACACTATTCTGCCCACTTTTTTATTTTTCACTTTCTCTCATGCTATTGTTGATGTTGATGATGTCTTGGATTTCAGTACTCTACAGCACTCTGTAGTAGCTTACAGTTGTTTACACTGCAGACAATTTGTGGGAACAATTTTCCAGCACAAAAATAGTCCCTGAGCTAATAGCAGACTCTGCAAGAATAAAGCACTGCTCACAGCAGAGAAGGATAGAATTACAGAGGGCTTAAGCAAATTAGATATACACAAATCCATGAGATGAGATGAGATAAATCCAAGACTTCTTAGAGAGCTTGTTAATGTCGTTATGAGGCTGTTTTCTGTCAGCTTTAAAAGATCACAGAGATCAGGAAAGGTTCCTGATGACTTGAAGAAGGCAAGCCTCACACTTCTCTTCAAGTAAGAATATATAGGGAACTACCAAACAGTCAGTCTCACCAGCATCTCTGAGATCTTGGTAGAGAAAATCCTCCTGGAAGCCATTTCCAAGAACATGAAAGACATGAAGGTGATTTGGAACAGCCAGAGATTAACAGATTAATCTAGGGCAAGTTGTGTCTGACTAGCCTGATGGTTTTTATGATGAGAGAACAGGGTACGTTGGTTACCTTGACATCTGTGAGACCTTCAAATTACCTGCACTGGCTGTAGTATCCTTACATATGAACTGTTGTGAACCACTTAACTGGATGGAAAACAGTCTGGACCGCTGGGCTGAAGGGGTTGTGATCAGTCATATGATGTCTGGCCAGTAACATGTTATTAGGGGATTCCCTTAGGGATGGATTTGGAGACCAGTACTGTTCAACATATTTATTAATATAGCTAACTATGGGATTGAGCACACTCTTAGCAAATTCATGACTGTCATTGAATGAGGTGGGATGTTTAGTGTGCTGGAGAGACCTCTACAAACTGGGAGAATGGGCTGAGAGGAACATCTAGGCATTTTACAAAGACAAGTGCAAAATCCTGCATCTTGGGTGGAGTAATCCTATGTATTGGTCCAGGCTGGACACTGACTAGGTAGAAAACAGCTTTGTTTAAGTGGACCTGAAAGTCCTACTTGAGAGCGGATTGACCATGAGGCAGCAGTGTGCTCTTGTGGCAAAGAAGGCCAACTGCTTCCTTGGCTGGTGCAATAGGAGGAGAGTTGCCAGCAAATTGAGGGAGGTGCCATGAAGTAGTGCTGGGCTTCTCTGGACAAGAGAGACATTGACAAAGTGGAGCAAATCCAGTGAAAGGCACCAGGATGACTAGGGTGCTGGAGGACATGACATCTGAGAAAAGCTGAGGTAGCTGGCTTTAGGGGGTCTCATTACTGTCCACAGCTGCTTAATGGGAGAATACAGAGAAGCCAGGTTTTTTGCAGAGTCATGTGATGATAAAAGAAAAACACTTGGGAGAGATGCAACAGTCAGATATTGGAACACCTGCAATTCCAGTTAGCTGAAAGGAAAAATTATGTGCCATGGGGGTGTTAAAAACTGGAAGAAGTTGCTCAGGGAGACTGTGAAATCACCATCTTTGGAGGAGTTAAGAGCTTGTATTTGGAAAGCTCTGAGCAGTGCAATTTAGTTTGACCAACTTTAAGTCAGATGTTGGACTAGAAGACCTCTGAAAGTCCCTTACGAGCTAAATTATTCTATGGTTCTATGCCATTGATTTATGCATTAAGGGGCTATTTACAGGGCCTCTGTAATTCAGCATGTTTTCCTCTTTAGTTGAAAGTCTCCGTGAAGCTGTCATAACATCACATGTGAGCCAAACAGACAGATCACCAGAGGAAAGTATTGAGGAAATAAGTGTGAAGCATAGATTTACTGCCAATGAAATCTTGGAATCTCTTCTGGATAGTGAGTAAAATTTGATACTTTTACATATTCAGAGTGCTAAAACAAATTGTTTTTTTGGAAAGTTTCTCAGTCTGTGGCAGAATCAATAACAAATAATACAATAAAAATTGTCTTTAGGCAGGTGCTCAAATAGTATAAATTGTCATATAACTTGGTTGAAGGTATACTTTCTTGTCATTGTTGCTCAGCTCCACAGCAAATCTATATTGCGGTATAGGCCATTTCCCAGGTTAGCTACTTTTTGTCAGGAGGCCTGAAACCAGGATTGACATTCCAATAATTTTAGCTGTAAAAGGTAGCATGAATTTCTTACCAAAAAATTGCAAATAAAGTCCTGTGAAATCATGCTAATTTTTAAGGTAGAAAAACTGGATTAAGCCATATGTGCCATCCTGGCTTCCAAATTTGTTTTTACCCAGCCTAGAATCCATTTTGTGATGCCAAATTATGTCAATCTCTATTTCAGCATCCTGTAAGTAACTGTAAAAAAGGATGCCACCTTCTGTTTTTCTAATCAGGATATGCTTTGATACCTTTCTTTTACATGTTCTTGGGGCTTTATTTGTTAGATGCAGAAATAAAAGAAGCTACAGAATCATCAGAAATTGATCTCAGTGTTGGAAAGGAAATGGCAGGTGCCAATCTTGAGAATAAGGTATTGTAATCAATTTTTCTTTCTGCATTGCACATAGCATTCTGAGCACTGGGCATGTACATGCTGTCCAAATTTTTATGGTGTATCTAAAGGCTGTTCTAAAACAGAAAGCATGGGATAGGCATATTTCACTCAGATCCAGATAATTCAGTTGAATAGAGGACACTGAAATTAATAATAAAATTTTGAAAAGCCATCATAAATAATCTGCAGAACAATTTTCCTGCCAGACTTACAGATCAGGGAGTTGTAATAACAGGCAGTGCTTTCAAACCACTGGTTCGGGCCACTCAAAAGCCTCCTCTTTGTCTGTTGTCATTCAATAGATGCATGTCTATGGAGCAGACAATAGTGTTCCCTCCACTCCCTCCTCCTATCCATAAGATAGTGAAAGTCTCCTGCAATGACAGAGACCTCAGCTAATGCAAGGAAGACTTATGCATTGGAAGAACTTCGTTCAAAGAACAGGCACATAAAATAGGATAGGTTTTCTTACACCAGCTTGCTTCAGAATTTTGAATTAAAACAAAATTAAGCAGTTAGAAAATAGAAGAGAAATTTCCCATTTTTCAAAGTTCTATGAGCAGATCTGGGGAGAAAAGCAAGATCAAAAGTCAGTACTGGACAAAATTAGGAATGATAAATTACATGTAGCAGTAGAGTGTTGGAGTAAGCAGTGTGAATTACTGTGTGGAAAAAAGTGAATTGTAATTGAGTAGTTCTTAGGTAGAGAAGAAAGATCACAAAAGGAACAAAGGGAAGAGACAAGAACAGAAGATAAGTAACTTGAAATGGAAACTAAGCTTTGCTAGAAAAGGAATTACTTAGCATTAGCATACTGTCTTTTCATCAGATCTGAAAGGAGGCTTGTGTGCCTGAAACCTTGGGTTTGTTTGTTTGTTTTCTGTATCTGGAAGACTTTTGCTAATACACTAATTTCCTGATAACCTGGCCTTATTTTGAGCTCTAGATCATCCTATTTACCAGTCTGCTGTGTTAGAAGGAGAAGGAAGATTGTGAGTGGAAACAATGGGTTGAAAACAAAAATCCAAGTGAGAGAGCAGAGAAGCTAGGTGAAGAAAAATAAAACAACCTAATAGAGGGTAGAGGGGCTCAGATCGAGCCCATTAAAAGTTCCAGTAGCTCCACATGAAAACTTTGCCAATGAGGTTATAAAGAGGATAGAGCCAGACTTTTCTCAGAGGTCCCCAGCAAAAGGATGAGCGTCCAAGATTACAAGCTGCAGCAAGCGAAATTCTGACTGTATATAAGGAAAAAAAATGCACCTCAAGGATGAGCAAGCAGGAACAGATTGTCCAGAAAGGTTTTGGGGGTCTCTATCCTTGGAGGTTTCCTGGATTTGACTGGAGAAGGACTTGAGAAACCTCCTCTAATCTATTTTTATTTGAAGCTATCCCTGCTCAAAAAGCTGAAGGGACCTGCACTCAACTCTTCCACCCTGTCATTATCCTATTATTCCACACCAAGTCATTATCCTGTTATTTATGGTCTATTATTTGGGCAAGGCTTGTGTCACATCTTACCATGTCAGAATCAGACTTACCAGGAGGTGGCAGAATGAGCAAAGAAGCAAGGCAAGGGTTTTCCAGGGTGATGGTTGTTCTACCCTCTGTCAGTAGCTGGGTGCACAGTCTTGGGATTGTGGAGTGCCAGTTCTGGACTCAGCCCAGCTAGCCTGGGAAAACAGAAGCTGAGACAGGCAGAGCAAGAGTTTCTAGCTTGGGGATTAGATGCTGACTACGCACTGGAAGGGAGAGTGTTGCCTCTGAAACTTGAGAGGTCCCAGGCCGGTAGCTGTGAGCAAGGAGCTGTCTCCTTGCTCCTGTCTTGTAAACACACCCCTGTGGGAGTTGTCCAAAGCACAATGTAACATGCTCTGGGATCTCACTGTCCTCATGTCTCTGAACCAGGGTGCTGGGGAACAGTGGCAGGGAGGCGGTGATAGCCCTCAGCACAGTTAAACACCTGAAATTATTGCTTTGCTCCTAGCTTGACTTACAGGGCATATGCTGAAGCTGTAGCGGTGCAGCAGTGATGCTGCTGTCACCTGGTCAGCTCAGCTAAACCTACCTCAGCCTCATTCCCTCAGTGCTTCAGTGCTGCAGTGAGAGGACCACAGGCACTGGGGCTGGCAATTTGCAGGTCCTTGATCAAGCCAAAGCCAGTTAAGGCTTCCCTCCACTACACATTTTTTTCAAATTAGAAAGGGCTTCAAGATCTGAAAGAAACTCTACTCTTGTTCAGTGTGTGGGCTCTACTTTGTGCACTCCCTCATCCTTCCAGCATCACCCTTTTTCTCTCTCTCGGCTTTGCTCTGCCTCCTTGCCTGCTGCTCACTGTCCAGCAAAGGGAAAGCAGAGCTACTTTGTGCCTGTCCTTGTGCTGCACAGAGACATCTGTGCAAAATCTGCTGTTTCTCATAGCAGAGCTGGGCAGTTTTACGGCTTGTGGATGCAATGAGGAGGAGGAGATGAAGATCTGGAGGGGGAATGGAAGGAAATACTGAAGGGAGATAATGTGAGAGAAAGGAGTGGAGGAAATGCTGTAGCTGGTGTTCCCTTTCCCCCATGCATGTCTGCCTTGAGCTGTGTTTGGAAGCCTGACCTTTTTCATCTTCATTTTTGGTTATTGCAGCTAAATGTAGCAGATGCTTTGCTCTCTGTGGTGTTAAATCAGACTCAGTAGAGAACTTAGGAGAATCAGAGAGAAAACAAATACTCCTCAAACCCTGCTCTGCTCCTATGAAAAAAGAAAAAATGTGGAAGTGTGAAGTGGCTGTACCTTGCTGCAGGGGCAGAGTAGTAACCACGCTAGTGCATTTTGTAGAACATACTGGGCAAGTATCTTGCAAAACATCTAAGGCATTTACCATAACCCACTGACATGACTCCTGCTAGTTTCTTACTGTGTTAATATCTGTGTTTTTGAAGAGTCTCATGCTGTCTCATCCTACTGTAAGTAACCTAAACCTACTGTGTTGTATATACAGAGGTCTGGTTACTGTCTTTCAAAACTGTCAAGTAAACAAAGAATGAATGGAAATGTCCTTCCTGTGTAGCATTTGTCACAAGAGATTAAAACTGTGGATGAAATATTTTTATTTTTACAGTTGTGCTTAGAATCTCTAGTGATTTCCATGGAAACTCCAGTGTTCATGAATTATTAGCCTTCATAGGTTACTGCTTCTGTTTTTTTCACATAGCCACATAAAGGTTTGACTCAGCACTGCATTTCTTGGAAATATGAATGTCTCCACTAGTTAAAAAAAAAAATTACCTAGATGATACAATTTTGAAGTTAAAACCTACTTTCTAAAGCAACATATTTTTATTTTAGGAAGGAAGTATGAATTTCAAAGGATATACAGGCACAGAAGTGAGTTTATTTAAACCTCAGACACAATGTATTAACTATATAGTTCACAGTGGTCAAAGCTTTGAAAATCCTTCTCTTTTATTTTCTAGATTGTACAAGCAATCCAGAACTTAACCCGTCTCTTGTACAGCATACAGGTGACTATTCCACTGCTAACTTTATAGAGTAATTAGTCTTAATAATTTACTTCTTAAGATTTGTCTTCACATCGCCCTACTTTTAGACATTACGTTGCTGCATACTGATCTCTACTGATTATTGCATAAGTTGTCATAGAATATATTTTTAGTCTACATCAGTGGTGGGTTTCTGTTAAGAACTGAGTAGTGCTTACTTGCTTGAAGATCAGGCCTCCCTCCCAGAAAAGGATGTTTGTACAGTATAAAAATCTAGCAGGAAAGTAGAATGATGGCCCTAATTGAACTGATGTCATTTCACATACAGATTTCTGAAATTATAGTACAAAATATTGAAAAATTTTAGTATTTTCTTTTGAGTGTTCTTCTGGCTAGTAGTAAACAGAGGCTCTACCACTTAGATAGGAAACTCAACACATTTTAGATATTTCAATCTCAATTAAATATTTTGTATATTCTGTAGGTCCTTAGTTTGAAGTGTTTTCCTCTTTTATGCTAACTTTGAATGTTTTAACTTACTTTTTCTTATTTAGATGCAGTTTTATAATTTTATTTTAAATTTTTAATTTGAGTGTGCTTTAATTTTTAGACCCTATTGACATTAGCATATTTCATAAAAATTCTGGAAACCTTGGGCTTAGAATTTAAGTGGATTGAAGCAATGCAAAAGCAAAATAAAAAGCTTGTAATTCAGGCAAAATTTTTGAATAATTGAAAAATGGGGATAATAAAATAAGGCTTGGGTTCATGCCTTGATTGTTCAGACCATGAACTGGCAGTAAGGTGCAGAGAAACAAGCAGAGGATCCTGTCCTTACCCTGTTTACAAATCACTGGAACTAACCTAATACTGGAGGGAGAACCAAAGAAAGTGGGGATTGCACATTGCATAAAGTTAAAAACTTTCTGGGGTGAACAGCATGGGGCAATGGGGGTGTGTGAATTCTCTGGGAATATCTGCTGAAATAGATTCCCATGCCAGCTCTTGAAGATAGACAGTGCAATCTGCTTCAGCAGATCTAGGGCTTTCTTGCTTTTCTTTCTTCTTAATCCCAGCTATTTATTTTTGTGTTATTGGAGGGTGTCACAATCTTTAATGCAAGCAATGTCACAACATTCTTGTGAAGGATGGAACATAGAGCCCTCGACTGTAAAATAGAAACTTCAGATTTGAAATTACTACTATACTGCAGATTATGCTTGTACTGATACCTTGATCAGGTGTGTGTAGTGGTATGGTCCTGGTGACATGGCTCTGTTGGCAGGTGTAAGACTGATGTTAACTAGATTGTGGTGCTGCAGGTTAGAAAGGAGAGCCTTGGGGTTGGAGTGAGCTGTGCTGGAAATGGTATGGTTTTATGTGCTTAAGGCACATTAGGAATACTTGGGTGAGTATAGCATTCCCAATGCCTTAATGCTCTCTTTACCCATGAAAAATCATTTTTTCTATGTGTTTTAATATCCTCTAACAGAACAGGACCCCAGCTGTAACTGAAGTGCATATCCACAGCTGTAACATAAACATGTGTAGTAATACTAAGTGTAAACCAGAACCATGTTAAAAGTACTCGAAACAGTTGAGCTAGAAATAGCTCTTTGTAAAGGCATGATCACAGAATATTTTGTACTTGCTTGAGGAATTACCCCCCAAAAAGTATTAAGCACTGGTATTACAAGAGGTTGAAGCATTTTTATATAATGATTCTATGTAAAAACACAGCAATGGATTAATGCTGATATTTAAACATTTGTGTCTGATTTGGTTGTGGGACCTAGGCAGCACTGGCTATCCAGGACAGCCACAGAGAGCTCCATAGGTTACTCCTGCAAGAGAATGAGAAGACTGGTGGGGGCCATAGCTCTCGGCTAAACGTCCTTTTGGAGCAAGAAAAATATCGGAATCTGGAAAAGCAAAGGGTGGAACTGGCCAACATACACAAATTGAAGCAGCAGTTTCAGCAAGAGCAGCAGCGATGGCTGCGTGAATGTGACCAGCGGCAACGGGAGCGGGAGGCACAGGAGGCCTGTCTGGGGCAGCGGGAGCAAGAGTGTGGGTGCAAGGAGGAGCTGCTGGAAAGGAGCCAACAGAGACTGGCACTGCAGCTTCAGGAGTACCAGCAGAGCCTGGAGAGGCTCCAGGAGGGCCAGAAGATGGTGGAGAGAGAAAGAGAAAATGTGAAAATGCAGAAGAAACTCCTATGGCACTGGAAGCATGGTCAACAAAGCAACCTGTTTTCATCTAGAGTGGTCAATGAGGTATGTGGTTCCCCACTGTAATTGTAACCCTGATTGCAGACTTATAGACTTGCCTTGATAAATAGGCCAGTACGTCTTGGGTTTTGTTGGTTGTTAATGTAACAAGTGAGCATGTGGGAAACTGGAGATTCAGGCATATCCAAGGATTTTCTTTGAATCTCCTGAAGTTTAACCAGGGAAAGTGCAAAGTCCTGCCCCTGGGAAGGAGCAACCCCAGGCACAGTAGATCTACACCACATGGAAATCGGCTTGACCCTCTACAACTACCTGAAGGGAAGTTGTAGCAAGGTGAAGGTTTGGCATCTCTCCCAGTGATGCTAGTGACAGGACAAGAGGAAATAGCCTCAAGATCAGGAAGAATTTCTTCACTGAAAGGGTGGTCAGGCATTGGAACAGGCTGCCCAAGGAGATGGTGGAGTCACCATCCCTGGAATTGTTCAGGAAACACGGCACTTTGTGCTATGGTTTAGTTGACCATATCGTGATGTTTGGTCAAAGGTTGGACCCAGTGATCTTGGAGGTCTTTTCCAACCTTAATGATTCTTTGATTCTGTGAAAAGGACATGCGGATCCTGGGGGTCCATGTTTAACATGAGCAAGCAACATGACCTTGATATAAAGGTGTCAGACGGTCTTCAGGGCTGCATTAGGCAAAGTATTGCTAGTAAGTCAAGTGAGGGGATCCTTCTTCTCTTCTCTGGCCACCTGAACTACTATGTTCAGTCTGGTTCCACAGTACCAGAAAGAGCTATGGGGTGGAGAGGGGGTGGAGGTGGGAGAGAAGGTGTGATGAATGTCCAGTGAAGTGCCACAAAGATGTTTGGGCCATCTCTTCAGTGAGGAAAGGCTGAGACTGTTCAGGCTGGAGAAGAAATGATTCTTGTTAGTGGGGGTTCTTATTCACCTATATAAATACCTAAATGGAGGGTCTAAAGAAGATGGAGCCAGGTTCTTTCCAGTGGTGCCCAGTGACAGAACCAGAGGGAATGGGCACAAACAGAAACCCAGAAGGTTCCTTTTGAACATCAGGAAACACTTTTTTCCTTTGAGGGTGACTGATCCCTGGCACAGGTTGCCCAGGGGGATTGTAGACTCTTTATCATTGGAGATATTCAAAAGCTACCTGGACACTGGCCTGGGCAACTGGCCCTGCCTGAGCAGAGGGATTGGACTAGATGACCTTCAGGGATCCCTTCCAACCCAAACTGTTCTGTGATTTTAAGCTGGATGCCCTACAAAAACCAAGGTTGATGTTCGTTAAATTGAGGCAACAGAAATTTTAAATGTGAGAATCTGTGCTTGATTCTGTTTTGCTACTGTGTTTTCAAGATACACTGTGTCTCTGTATCTTGTAGGAAAGCTAAAATGTTATAATGCTTAGGCATATATGGCTTTTAGTGAAGTTTTTGATTGTTGTCCTTGTTCCTGGACCACAGCACTGTCTCCAGTGAAGAAAAGGAGCACCTCCAGGAGTAGCAAACACCAAGCTCTTGTGACCCCCATGTGTCAGGCCTTGCTGTCCTGTTCCCCTGAAACAAGCAGCCCCTCAGGGGAAGAGGTTGGTATGTGGCTCCATCCCTGACAGCATAAATCCTTGGAGATGGTCATTATTAGGGGGTGCAATTTAAAGTAGCTCTGAAGCTGCTTGAGGGTTTAACACTAAAAACAATGAAGTTTTTGTTGAAGGTGAAGGGTAGTCTGGCTCTGAAGGCAGCTGTCTTGGTGCTCACCTGCCAGGTGGGACCTCATCTCTAATCCCCTCCTCAATGGGTACAGTCTTGGTTTCCATTACTGTTCTCTAAAGCATCTGAAATTCAAAACATTTTGTCTGGCTTTTGCATATACTGAAAGCTCACTGACCCAAACAGCTTCTTTTTTCCCCTCACGTTCATGTTTTTACAAGAAAATCTGTAGAGCCTTTCTTCAGGCCATCACCACCATAGTTTTTCAGCTGGCACCCATAACAGGCAGAGACCATTTGGTGTCTAAGCCTGTGTCTGCATGAGGGTTGAAGGATTGGCCTCTGACCTCCCCCTTTTCATCTAGCCTCTGGGCTGAATGTCTCAAATTCTCATATAGCAAGGACTAGTGAAAATCAGGTGGACCTAAAAATGGACACTTGTGAACATGACTTAGCCATATACATGCTTGCCAGGCCAAACAGCAGACACTTTTTACTAGTGTAGGATGTGGTACCACTTTGACTTGTTTGGCAGTGCTTAAGAAGTGGATATGAAAGCAAAACTGAACTTGCCCATCAGCTTTAAAGGATGCGATTTCCACAATCTTTTGAGGAGGGGAAGCTGAAGCTTGATTGCCTGATGCAGGATCGCACAGAGAGGCAAAATTATTAAAGGCTGAGTGTCAGACAGTGGTAGTTCTTGTAATCTAGTATTTAATTTGTAAGACTAGTTGTATTTTTATTTCAAGTAGACTGTGTGGCTTTGTAGCTGTTTCTTGAGATTGTCTTTGACCTGTGTTTTCCACTACCATACTCCTTGCTGCAGCAGAGATAGCTGAGTGGTTGCCAGTCAGCCAGTTTTGCCAGTCCACTGTTTTTTTATGATACTGAACCTAGATAGTTTTGGGTGACCAAATGTTGCAGTAACTCACACTGCTACTCCTGCTTTTTTTGTGATCTTGGCCTTAACAAACACCTACAGGTAAAGGGTCTGCAGGATTTGCATTTTCGGCCCCTGGGAGCCATGGCTTGTTTGCTGAAAGCTGTTTATCATCCCTAGGTTGACTGCTGCTGTCCTGTTCTCTGTGATTACCTGTCTATGTGAGGCACAGTGTTATTTTTGGATTGCAGAGCACCCAGATTTACATATGTGAAGTGGTACCTTGTTCATCCGTAAGGCAAAATATTAACCCTCTGAGAGAAGTCGTCAGAGCTCAGTGCATCACAGTAGCAGTAGCAGTCCTTCATTATCTGTTATTTTGCAATTATTACTTGTTTTGAGGTGAGCTAAGGCAAGATCTGCTAAGTTATTGCTGTTTATTCCTGAACACACATCAAATTTATCACGTTTGAGGTTAATGTCTGGCAAATTAGGTGACTATTTGCTATGAATTCTCATTCTGTGTGGCAGTTACTTTTATGTATCTTGGTATAAGGATTCTTCAGGATGATAGTCACAGTCATACGCTTTAGTTTCAGGTAGTGAGGAGCAGGGAGTTGGACCCTATGATCCTTATGAGTCTCTTCCAACTTGAGATATTCTGTGATTCTATGATTCTATTGCTCAGCAAAGGTGAAAATGCTGTTCTCTGTTTTGTTTATTTTTATTTTTCCCCCCCCTTCTGCAGATAATGGGACATAATCAATTGGACAGCTTAAATGGTGAAAATGAATTCTACTTCAATGAAGCTGTAGTATGTGTGTCTTTAAGGAGTCTCGACAGATCAGATTCTTCTCTTGTTTATGAAGATGGTGTATTTGGGCTGAATATCTCAAATTCTGATGTAGCAAGGACTAGTGAAAATCAGGTGGACCTCAAAATGGACACTTCTTGTCAGCCAGCGTTAACCAGTGCACTGTGGAAATCCACTGGTCCTTACCAGCACGTGTCTCTTTCCTGCAAAAACAACAAGGATTCCTTTAAAAATGGTAATTAACACTTTATTTAATTAAGAAGTAGTATGAGCGGTTTGTCATCTCTCAGGATGAATAGTTCTAGGAACAAAGACATTTTGATATTGGTGGAAGCAATATATTTTGATAAAACAATTGCATGCCTCTATGCAAGCTTTTTGAGGGTAGATGAGAAAAAAAAGCAGAACAGAAGTACAGAAAACTTTTGTAAGAACCCACAAAACTCCTATTTATGTCTGTGTAACAGTACTCAGAATTTTGTTCTCTGCAAATCTTTTTCCAATGCTACTTTTTTTTTCTTTCTGTGAGCTGAAGTCACTCTTTTTTCAAGTGCATTTTATTGTTTTAGAGCATGTGTGCATTACTTCATGATTTCTGGTTAGAATACCTCTTGATTTACCATCCTAGAATGATAATCAGTGTTCAAGTACCCTTTTCTTTCTTCATTGAAAAATAAAAATATCTTGAAAGACTCTTAGTTGTGAACAGAAAAATTATATCACTTCTAAGGGATAATGTAATCTTTGTCAATAAGCTGTGTTACTAAAAATAGCTCTTTCTGCATTACCTTTCTTTATTCTTGTATTTTACCAGAACCTCCAAAGATATGTAGGTTGCATGGCAGTTATTGATGGTGGCTACCAAAATGAGAGGAAGAGGCTGCCTATTTGAGCACTGCATTGCATTGAAAATTCTTTGAAATACTTAAAAATACACTAATGAGAAACTCTAAACTGTCTGGGATTTATTTCTTGTGTTGCACAATGTTAGTTTTGATCGAACTTCTTTCATTAGTGTGAGAGGTAGAGCAGCATGTAAAAACACAACAGCTAAAAGTCTTAGGGGACAATGGTGCACTTTTGGTGTAATAGATTAAGTAATCTGCTGGGGTTTTCCTGCACAGTTGTGAAACTCAGGGGAAACATGGCAAGTCAACACTGCAGCAGTACCTGAGCTCCCCTTTTTCTGCAACTGGCAGTGCAAAATAACTTCTGCTTTCACACCAGCTTTGTGCAGGGCAGGTCATAGCAAAGGCCAGTGGGCAGCAGAATTAGGAGTTGAAAACATACACAGGCTTAATGGATTTTAATTGTCTTAGAGCCTTGATTAAGGAACTTGTGCCTTAGTATTCTTTGTGATGTATTAAGCAGGCATCCACCACAGCCTTATTAGTCCTTGGTACATGGGTTGCCAAAATAGCATTTTATAATCAAAGGTAGGGCAGACTAGTCACATCACCAAAATCAGCAAACCAAGCTGATTAGTAAAAGAGATTAATATTTCTAAAAATGCCTAAATAATTAGCCTGGTGAAACTCGTTCTAGTTTGACTGAAGTTGTCATTTTAGTGATAGGTTAGCTAAGCTAGTGCAAATTTGAAAAGGAACACATATGTGGGTTTAAGCTTCTCAAAAGTATCTTAGCTTGCATTGCAAACATTCAGATGCAAGCTAACCAATACTTTCTGTTGAGCCCACATGAGAGAATCTGGTTTAATTAAACTGGCTTGTACCAGTTTAATTGCACTGATCTTAAGATAACCTGGGGGAGCTTCTGTATATAAAGACACCTACGATGGACCAGCTTTGTGTTAAGCTGTTGTCAGTTCATCTTGTGTAGACATCCTTATCTTGCCCTGGTAACAGGGCACCAAGGCAGTCCCAGCAGCTTGGGGACCAGCACTGGCTACAAAGCCTGCCCAAAAGGCTAGAAGGCTAGTATAAGTCTCTGGCTAATTCATGTCAGTAAAACCTGCAGTTAGTTACTGCCTGCATGGTGCCACAAGGTGCCTTATACAAAGGAGTGAAGCAAATCCTTGCAGCATCCTCATGGTGCAGATGATGTTGTCAAGCCTACCAGTGCACTGCTGGAGCAGGCAGGGCTGGAAGCCTCTCCCTAGAGGGATGTACCATCACACTCTAAGTTGCATTTGTGATTCAGGTGACAAGTACTTTATGCTCTGATTGTGCAGTGCATGAGACTGCATGGTTCAGACTTGCTTCTGTCATGCATCAGGAGCCACTCCACAGGGAGTGGGGAATGTGAAGAATTCTAAACTTCCCCCTAAAAGACAGATGGCATACAAAGCCCTAGGAAATGGCTCTGCACATGAAAATTAAGTAGATAGCTTGTTCCTAAGCTATGTGAATCAAATTGAACACTACAAACATTTCATACAAGGAAGCTGATTTTCTTTTTGCTGGGTATTTTTGGCTGTGCTTTTTCCCCAGAGAGTTTAGGAGAGTTTAAGACCTCTGACCTTGTGCCTCCACTTCCTTACACCTCTGCAGCATATAGTCAGTTCTGATCACTGTGAAGGAAAACCAGCTGAGATCCAATGAAAGACTAGAAAATATTTGAAAGTTAGCTGAAACTTTTAATATTTTCATGTGGTGAATGTTTCATAACGTTTTCATGCGTTCTTCAACCAGCTTTATTTGTAAAGTTTAGTAATCATACTTCAAAAAACATTTCTAAATAATAAGTAAAAATAGAACTAAGAAACAAATACTGAGTATGGTTTACTGTATATGTCTACATACCACATACATACATGCCAGACTCAATGTATATTTAAAGTTTTTTGTGTACACACAAGGAATTTCTTTATTTGATTAATTTTCCCACAATTATTAGGCATTCTGTAAGAAGTTTGCCCTGTCAAAAAACCCTTTAAATTATTTATAGAGAAGCACCACCTGAATATATTTCCAAGGAGTTAATCACACTGCATTCTACCTTATGTTATGTACTATTCAATTAAACTTCATAAATATCCACAAATGGAAACGGTTACATTCCTCCAGTGCATAATTTTCCATTTATATTTTCTAAGGTAAGACATATGTCTCTTCACATAGGTAACATCATGATTATATATCATTGTTTTATGTGTATGGGAGGGAACTATACCAAAGACCTTCAGGCAAGTTCCCACAAAGCTGAAACTGGCACAAGTACACTCTCTAGAAAAGGTGTGTCAGTCAACAGGAGGAAAATATGATTGAAAGAAAAATGTGTTAATGCTTTACACTAATGGTTATGAAATTATCTGCATGAAAGAAGACAAGTACTTTGGCTTCGGGAATCGGGAAGTATAGGTTTTGTGTCAGACTAGATGGAGAATTCAATAAATTATTCTTGCATTTTATTGACATGTCAGGTTACCTAGCTGAAGTGATGCCTTAGGATTTACCTGTGAATTCACCTCTTTGATTTCAGGAATCAGTGCAATTTTAATTCTTTTGAACTTTGAAGTGAACAGCATTGTTTGCTGATGCTACCTTTAACTTCTTTTATTCAGATGCTGTAGCTACAGAAATAGAGTTGAAAAGTGATAGAACTGGAAAACTGCACTGGATTGAGGGAGGGTTTTTTCCTCAGACATTTAGCATGAAGGATCTTTATGTGTGGTATAGTGAAAAACACAGTTTAAATCTTTATGGGGAATGTACAAAAACCTGTAATGTCCAGAAACAGCCAAATGCAAAACTAGGGAGCAAAAATAGGACTCAATTTGAATAATATAATTTTAATATTTTTTAAAGGACAGAAATTTGTACATATATGCATATAAACAAATTAGATAGTTTGATTTTAGAAAAATAACCAATTTATTGTGGTTTCCATCAAAGTGAGTGGTTTCTAGACATGTAAGATATTTAATTTACAATAGAAAAAACCCAAAAATTCCAGAAACAATGTGTAGTATCCTATAACTCCATTGTCTTTCCTTATTCTTTATATGGAGTTTCCTTCCTATTTCTAAAGGTAAATTGTGCTAATGGTGGTTGCTTGGTTGAACCTGTTCTTAATACTGTAGATCAGATTCATTTGCTTTGATTTTCCATTGGTAATTTAGATGAGGTTTAGAACAGTACATTTTTTGTCTGTGTGGTGGTTTTGGCTGGGATAAGTTAATTTTCTCCACAGTGGCTGTGTTTGGATTTGTGCTCAACATAGTGTTGATAACACAGAGATGCCTCTGTTATTTCTGAGCAGTGATTACACAGAGCCAAGGCCTTTTCTCCTTTTTGGACTGCCACAGGAGTGTACTGGCGAGGAGACTGGGGGTGTATGGGAAATTAGAAGGAGACACAGCTGGGAGAGGTGACTGCAACTGACCAAAGGGGATATTCCAGACCATATGACATCATGCTCAGTATATAATGGGAGGGGAAGAAAGAGGAAGAGGGAATGTTTGGAGTGGCATTTGTTCTCCTGAGTCACTGCTTTGTGTGATGGAGCCCTTCCCTCCTGGAAAGGGCTGAACACCTGCCTGCTCATGGGAAGCAGTGAATTAATTCCTTGTTTTGCTTTGCTTGCTTGTGTGGCTTTTGCTTTCCCTATTAACCTGTCTTTATCTTAACCTGTCAGTTTTTTGACTTTTACCCTTCTGACTCTCTCTCCAGTCCTGCTGGTGGGGGAATAAGAAAGCAGCTGTAGGGGGCTTGGTGGCTGGCGGGGGCTAAACCATGACAGGCTATCTTAACATCAGTTATGGCCTAATGACATTGTATGGAAGTACCTCCTCTATGTTTGCATCAGGGAGGTTGAGAACAATGCTGTACAGGCCTGTCACATACAGGCTGTTTGCACTGGAACTCTAACTCATGGACTTACTCAGATGAGCCGTGGCTGTTGCCAGCACTGGAGGTGGTTAATGGGATCCCGTGTTGAGGACTACCTCTTAAATTGAGTAGGGCCTCCTTGCACCCTCCCCCCCCCAAAAAAAAAGTTGTCGCATTTCTGCATACGTGACCATTGTGAATCAATTTCTATACTGAAAGAACATGTTGATGAAATAACTTCTTCTGAGTACATCTGACTGTTCCTCTTCTGAGCTGGAAATGTAATTGTACCCCATATAGCACACACTTTACATGTCTCCTGTTTAAACAGCATCCTTTGTAGTCAATGACAAGCCAACCCCTTATCACCTGCAGAATGGCATGTGAAGATCCTTTTCAGCCTATTTTAATGTTTTGCTGATGTGTTTCATGATATTTTTAATACTGCCTTTTTTTCACTGTTTGTCCTGCACAGTGAAAAAATTCTTTCTGTTGTTCTTTCATTTGAGAAGAGGGAAAGAGGGAAATCTTTTAAAAGTAAAGGATGACATGACCTGTGGAGCTCCCTGTTAATCAGAGAGCCTCCTTAGCCGGTGTGATATTTTGAGGTACTTTCAATTTTTTGTCTTTTTTAACTGAGCAGATGCCACACTGAGAACGTGCAATTAATTCCAGATTGCCCCTTCTGTGTTCAACGGATGCTTTCTACTCTTAGCATGGAATGGCTATATAGGTGAGCACAGAGCTCACTCAGTGTTCAATGTAAGTTACAATGAGAATAAAATTAAATGGAAATATATAAGAACATGAAGTTGAGCAACATCAACACCCTCATCTTCCAAGTTCAAAATCACATCCCTTCATTAGAACAATTAAGATCTTACTTTTAACTCTGCAACATATAACAGCAAATTTGCCTTTTCTCCATACCACAAAACACTTGCGTTTCATGCTCTGCTGGAAGACATCAGTGCCTCTGGGGTACTTGGTGGAAGTGAAAAAGAGAGGAAGTTTTTTTTTTTCCTCTTGGGAATCACACTTCCATTTGTTTAAACCAAATGGCAAAAGGGATTAAATCACATGGCAGTGTGATACCAAAGTGAAAAATATGTCATTGTATGTCACCTGCAATTAGTATATTTCAAGTAACATTTGCATTTCACCTCTGCAGTGCTCAGGTTTGTTGTGGTTCTGTTATTGATTTTCTCATCTCAAAACACTTTTTCTCATTTCTGAATGTAACCACAGTAGATGCAGCACTATTACATAACCCTTTAATTAAGGCAACTAATGCTATTTTGGTTTTATTTTGTACACTAATATAAGTACAGAATTTCCTGTGTAATGCCTGTCTGATTTTATTCTTTCTAGTATCTTCTCATTTAGGGTCTATTCATTAGGAGGGAAGTTTAAAACAGTGCAAATCTTTAAGGCGATGAATGGATTAAAGACGCTGTCAGTCCCTGTCTTTTGAGGTACCACTGGTGTTGGTGTAAATCTGCACACCACACTAGGTTTCACTGTCTGCAGACTTCTTAAACAGCAACAAGATAATGGGCCAAATCTTTCTCATTTGCCTCTCATTTATGGTTCCATCAACTTTTGTGTAGTGGTTTCTGAAGTTGGTTGAATTACTGGTGTCAGTGAAACTGGAGTGGTTTGGACCATCTCTCTTATGAGCAGATTTATTCTTTACTTAGGTAGCATATTCCAGTGGGTGACTGTTTCAGGGAAGTAGGAAGAAGGAAAGGAGCACATTTTGAAGCAGAAGACCCTGAGCAGAGGGTCTTTAGCCAGACAGTTGGTTTGTAGCTCAGGGTTATGCAGAGCTGTGACTTTGACAGCAAATCCGCAGGAAAAGAGGTGATCTCTGAGGAAAAAAATCACAAAACAAGAGTCTTGTGGGTTAGTTGATGGCAGGAAGATACCTTGGGAGGTCTTTATTTCCTTGGGAAATGTAATCTGTGGGTAGAGACCTGGTTGTGTGCCCTGCTTTAGTACATTAAATATGTTTTGTATGTGTTTTGTAATAGAGTTGGAACCTGACATAGATGCACAAGTGTGAATAAATAATGCATCTTAATGTCTGGGAGAAGCTGTTTATGGATGATCAAATTTTGCAAGACACTGAGCATGCAAACACACCTTCTACAATCATGTAGCTGAGTCACCAAGTATATCTGTCTGGCTTATTTTGAAAAGTACAATCTCATTTTAATTATTTAGTAAAATACTTTACATATTCCAGGAAATGGCCTGTAGCACATTGTGTAAAAGTAATGAAGTCTTAGTAATATGAAACTTCATCATCATCTCCTGTTAAATATTTACTGGGAAACTGGTGAAGATTTTCTATCTTTTTCTGGTATTCATCACAGGAGCACCCAGTTGCCATCCAAATCCTTCTCCAGATGCTATAGAAAACTTTCCTTTGGGTGTAAATTTTTGGTGGGGCAGTAGAGGCAAAGAGCTTTGATGTTAGTATGGAAGTTGTTTTCAGTTTAATCAAATAGGAAGACTTACAACAGTCACCTGCTGAGATTCCTTGAGTGTCCCGTGGAAGTCTCGTCTAGAGCTGGAACATAAATGATACAATGATAGATGTGATTGGTCTATATTTGTTTAGGGTCTGTCATAGAAAAATAAAAAATATATGCCTTTAAATATCATTGAATTTACTCTGTGATAAAGAATATATGTCAGACAGGGGAAGTGGTATATTTGTCAAAGATGAAAAGAGATTTTTTTTTCTTTTATTAATTGAGCTTGAAAATTGCAGGGTAATTGTTCCTGAAAGCAAAACTTCAGAGAAGGTATCTCCTGTGCAGGGCAACTTGCCATTGCAGCACAATGCCATCGAGAAGGTGATGAAGGTCTAAGAAAGGCTTCTGCATTAAACACAGACAGTTTTGAACTGAAAGTGAAATTAATACAGGAGGGTGTTTTAAAACCTGTGATGAAGGCAAGGTAGAAGAAGGAGGTGATGAATCTGGGCTTAAGGGTAAGACCAGTGTAGCTCATAGCAGAGAGAAGTGGGAGCAGAAGTAATGAAAGTGGATCTGAGCACTCTTCATGCACTCATGCAAAGCACTTGGCTGAAGAGATGCTTATTTGATAATTGTGCTTTTTTTTGACTTTGTACAATTTTTCCTTTCGCTTTTATGCAGACTGTTCTCACATCAGTTACATGTTCACAGAACTTTTAGCAAGCAATTAAAAAGGGCTACCATTTCAAAATATTCAGTTGCACCCTGAAAATTCCTATGCTTATTATGCAAAACTTGGGGAATATGCTGCTTTTCAGTTTTTGATGGTTTTTTCTTCAATGGCTGCAAGAAGAAAACAGCAGCACATATACTTCCTGCCAATCTGGCTAGAAATGGATAAAAAGGGCTGTGCTAATACTCAAACTGCAGTAGAAAATTATCCAATATTTCCTTCAGTTTTGAGCTCAGAAGAGAACAATTACCTCTGTGATTATCAGATAAGAGGCTTCTCTCAGATGCTCACTCTTGTAGTAATGCCCATATTTTTTCCTCTATTAATCAAGATCTGCAGCTCTATTAAAGGGTAAGATTAGCATGTAATTGATTTGAAACAGGTGCTTTGCCTTATTTTTAATTCTGTGGCAATTCTGTATATTGACTTGGTATTCTTCTGCTACTCTCTTTGAGCTTTTATGAGTAAGAAGTAGTGGATCTGGTCTGTTGTTGGGACATTACCCTATAAAACCAAGGTGCTTAGGAGGAGACCTGAGTGTTTTATATATTACCTCCCCCTTTTGGCTTTTGTAACCCAGCTGTCCCCTTCTGCTACTCAAGAAAATGTTTGCCAAACTCCAGAGCACACTCCTTTGTGTTGCACCTGAAAGACTGGCTAAATGCTGGGGACTGAACTGATTTTTTTGCCAAGGTCTTTGATTTCACATTTATTTCAAAGTGAAATTGTAGTTAAAAAGCCCCAACAAAACAACTCACAATCTAAAAGCATCCATAAAATATGAGGCAAAGTTAATCAACAGAATAACATCTGTGTGTGGTAACAAAGAGCTCAAAAGAACAGTTTTGATGTGTAAATGTCCCTTTTTGTTTCAAAGGGAATGAACTCATGTGCCAGAGACAGTGTTTTTTCAGGACTAATATGGTAACCGTTTCTCTCTTGGGGAGGGAAGGAGAGAAAGCCTCACTGTAGTGTTTTCTTTTCAGGGTGCAAATTGGGGCAGAGTGTGAGGGAGGTTTGGGGATGTGCTGGCCACCTGCAGAAAGGGGAGCTGGTTTCATCATCTGCTGAGTCCTTGAAAGTGCTCTTTGGGTCTGTAACTTTATGGGGTTTCTGTTTCTCCAGCAAACATTGAAACAGGAGTGTTCCTCACTCATGGTAGTTTGTTTTGACTTCAGTTTGCTGGCAAAAATGGCTTCTGCAGATTATGGGCCGAGAGGAAATGGTTCCAGCCCACTTCATACACACCCACATTAGACACCCAAACTGGGAGGCTGGTTTCCCGTGCATTCCACTGCTGTCAGTGGACAGGCGAGTTGCCCATGCCCCTGGAGACGTGCCCTGTGTGGGCGCCCTGGGTGGAGCAGTGGCCCGAGGCGGCAGCTGGTCACGTTCCTTGTGATCCTTTGTAGGAGGGGTGTTCTTGAGGTTTTATGGTTCTTTCCTCTTGATCATTTGAGTGCAGCTGTGTTTAATGAGCTGGAAAAGAAGTAGGTCAATAAAACATGTGTTCATTGTTAGCAGAATACCTGTTGGACCATGTGTGTGTCTGTAATTGACCATCTAAAGCTTCAAAGCTTAGCGCAAAGACAATTTAATAAGGAATTCATACCTAAATAAATTAATATTAAGCAGAAGCAGACAGCTGTCAGGCAGTATGCCCTGCTGAGGTGAGACTGTGGGCATTTAATGCACAGACAAGTTATGATTTCAAGCCAGGCCTATTTTTAAGTCTCTCTTATTGATATGCATTAGAAAATAGCATGCCAAAAATAGCTGATAACATAGCCATGTAAGTAGGTTAAAATTTTAATTGACCCAGGGGCATGCTATGAACTTGATGTTAAAGAGGTGTCACTGTCATTGTCTGAGCTTGAGTTGTTTTTAAAATCTTTTCTTTGGTAACACCAGTGTTAGAAATAGTATGTTTATGGTGCTTTAATAAAAGAAAAGATGGTCGCATCATCACATTACTCCAAAACCTGGAGCTTTAAGACAAGTATGAGTTGGAACTTTATGATTAGTGCAGTTTTGGTGGAATAAATTATATTTTGTCTTAGCCAAGAATTTGATCCAAATTCTCTAGACCAAACTTTCCTAAAAGAATTATGAGGCAAAACCTGAAGACTGAACTGCATTGTTTTACCTAAGACAACTACACAAAGAGCAGAAACATGCAGAATAATGGCGTTCCCAGTAATTTTACCATGATCAAAAATCCAAAGTACAGACATGGAGAAGAGTTGTGTTACAGACCTTATTCATCATAGACTTTGAATTCTTTCTGTTCTTTGTCTTGTAACAAAAAAATGAACCAAAAGCTGATAAGACTAATTAATGTAGGCTCTATTATGATATAATTCCTCATCTGCTTTTCGTGTAAAGACCTTATTCATGAAGGTGCTTGTTTGCCTAAGAAATGCAACTGCTGCTTTTTCACAGGGTTGGGCTGGCTAAAAGCAAATAACAGCATTAAAATACCCAGATTGATTTCCTGCCTTATTCAGTCAGCTGGGAAATGGATTAGGCTCCTCTTTCCTTGGTAACTTTAGTAAAAATATTTTTCCCAGTGTTTTTTGAGGCCCAGTGCCAAATTCAGTTCCTGCTGTGAAATGAGCTTTATTGAGGTGCAAAGGGCCTTGTTTGACCATGGTATGTGAGATCTCAACTCCTAGTGAAATTGCTGGGAATTATTCTCAGATCCTCAAGGCTTACAGATGACTTATCTGTAGCAAGTGTTCTGAACTGGCACAGTAGCAGCAGTGTCCTAGTTGTTCCAGGGTGATGGCAAAGCGTTCCAGGTGTGCAGTGCTGCACACGATGTTTATTCCCTTTCTCCCACCAACCATAAACGACTAAACCTGTAGTATGGAAAATCCATAGCAAATTAGGAAAGTCTTAGTAGGCTTTAAAAAAAGCAATCAAAACTGATGCCTTTCATGGTGAGGAAAGGGAAAGAGGCTGAGGTGCCTGGAGTTCCCTGGGGAATTGGCTGGCTGTCACTAATGAGTCTGCATAGAAACCACTGGGAGCATCGTTAGAGACAAAGAGGTGCTGTGGGATTTGCCGATGGGGACTTTCAGTGGAGCCTGTGGGAGTTAGGTTGTCGTTAGACATTGAACAGTAATGGCAAATGAGAGCCTGTTACCCTTGAATTCCTTTGAATATCCCAGACCTGGCAGACTTAGCACTGGTTTTTAGGTGTCTGTTTTTGCTTTGCATTATGCATGAGTACCAGTGGGGGGATTAAATAGAGCAGCTCTGCCATTTCACATAACGGTGGCCTGAAGCTGATGTGTCAGCTGTCAGTCCAGATGAACTGGGTACCAGTTATTATAAATACATGTAAAACCAAAACCTAACTTTATTTATTATTTTCAGAGGAATAATGGCTTTGAGACTGTTTGACATATTTGTTGCTAAAAATAGCAGAAATCTCTCTTCATTTAATGAAATTTTATTTTGTAAAGAGGGCCAATGAGACAGATCTCTGAAAGGCACAGCAAATTAATTCAGTGTCTGCAAAATCTATGTGGTGTATTCCTTCCAAACCTCCCTTTATTTTTTTTCTTTTTTTTTTATTTTTTCTCCTTTTTTTTTTTTTTTTTTTTTTTTTTGGAAACAGCTAGGAAGTAATAAGATCCCTTCCAGCTTGAATTATCCTATGATGCTGTGAAACCCCAGAGTCAGAGTCGAAGGAGGAAAACTGAGGGCTTTCTATTCAAAACACAGAGGCTCGAGAGAGTTTTTTTTTACCTGGAGTGTTTCTTGCCTTGATAATGTCCTCCTGTTCTTCCCATAATCATTGCTGTGAGCACTCCAGGCTTACGTGAAGAGCTCTGATCCTGGGAGAGAGAGAGGAGGGGTGAAGGGGGTGAAAGAGAAAATCTGTGGCATTTATTTGATGTGAAAGTGCTTACATCCTATGACAACAGACAGGAGGTGAGAATCAGTGTGACTAATGAGTTGTTTACTTGGCTTTTGCATCCCCTGACCGCCCCCTCCCCTCCCGCCCCCAGGAACATGGGCTGTGTTTGTTTTGATGTGTATTGATTTCAGATTCCTGCAAATACAATTGCTTTGTCCTTCACCTTCTCAGCAGTTTGTGAGACACCACTAATCCTGTCTCAGTGCTATGGGAAAGGTAGGGTATGGTAGTTAGGATGCAGAATGCTTTTTTCCCCCTTTCCCATACAACAGTAGGATGTTTTTAGCCAGGAGCTGTCATTTCTCAGAGTTTGGATCCCGAATCCATTTAGAGAACTGTCATTATTGTTATATTGAGGTTGTCTAAGAAAAGCATGGAAAGAGTGTCTGCAGTTTCCTCATGGTTGTCCTCATGATACCAGACCTAAACTCATGGAAAATGGGGAAAAAATGGGATTTGTTTTTAATGTTGGATTTGGCGGTAGCTGTGTGAATTAGACAATTTGTGATTGTTTTCAGAATTTGTTAGAAACAGCCTCTGACTCCTTTTGAGAAAATTGGTGAGGTACACAACAGGGAATACCTGGAGTTTATTTAATGGGATGGTCTTGGCTGAGATAAAAAGGACAAAAAGCTGTACTTTTGGGGTATTTCGTGTTGTGATGTGGCACTGCTGGACTACATGTGACCAAAATGTTGAAGTGCTGACTACCTAATATCACCTAATATCACAGATTACCTAATATTTGGTTTCCAGACTCAAGCACATCTCTCTTTCTGGGGTGTTTGACCAGCCCAACGTTGAAAGAACGTATTTCTCTGGTTTGCTGTTCACTTTTGTCTAGGGGTACCCATGATGCAGCTGTGGATCTGGCTTGCTCTTTAGGAAAGAGTTACCTGGAGCGTCATAGGAGAAAAATATTTTACATTAGTGAGAAACAGTTAAAGAGGGCTTCATTTTGCCCATAAACTCCAGGGTCCAGGATGCAGAAAGATACCAACAGCCCTTGGCTGGTGTAGAAGTGGGAGAAAGTAGGTTGCTGTGAGTCTCACAGTAGACCCTGTGGAAGTGTCTCAGCTACAGATCAGTTTCATTAAAGCTTTGGAAATCTGAGTATATTTCCTGCACTTACATAAATACGAAGGAAAAAAAAAAAAAAGAGTGTAAATGAGCAAGAGGTGGGAAGGGTACTCGTAGGGGCTGTGGGAAAGCTTTTTCTGGGCACTGGTGATGTGGGTGCTGGTCTGGTGGGTGCGCTGTTGAGCTAAACACAGCTTACCAGAGGGAGCGCCCCTTGGTACCTTGGAAGGGAGCAGAGGAAAGGATAAGTAAATGCTGAATTTAAAGAAAGGGAGTAATACAAAACTCATTTTTTGGCTGATGTTGACAGGTGAATTACAGTGATGTTTAAGGAGGCTCAAAAACGTCCTGACCTGACTCTTGATCCATAGTGAATTCTGACCATCTGTCAGAATGCAGCAGAGAATGGGCCTGGAGAGGGTCTGGGGAGTTCCCCTGGATGCTCCAGCTGCCTGGGGAGCCCAGGAGAACTTTCTGGATGTCACTTTTCCAGTAGCAGCCTTGATGTCTGCACAGATAATCAGTTTGGTTTGCGTTTTTATTAAACATTCTCGGCTCCCAGAGTTCTGTAGTAAAGAGCAGCTAATGTTTTTAAGTCTGGTTTTGGAAGTTTCTTCTCTGTTTCGGAAGAGCACTTAAAGAGGAGAATTTCTCTCAGCATTCTCCTACTTGGTGACGAGGATGGCTTATTTCCCCCATGCTGTACCAGAGAACTCAGGGGAGACTTCGTGGCTGCTGCTGGTGCTTTACATTACAAGAACAGTGCTGACTGGTGGTTCAGTCCCCTTTCCCTACTCTTCCTTCATCTGAGACTTTTATTATCATTTCTGTCACTCCTTACACCCTTTATGTGCAGCTTTATGCACATCATACTGCTGCCTGTGATAACAGCTGGTCTCCTGGCTCAGCTGCTTCCAGCATGGCATCCGGCAGAGTAACAGCAGGCGCTCTCCCCAGCGGCAGGGTGAGTGTATTGCCTTGGAGACACATTGTGCTTTTATTAGGCAGAGTCTGTGTTGAGTGCCACCTGAAGTGCATCCAAAACCAGCTCCTTCCGTCCTCAGTTGGGTTAAGCACAACGTTTCCAGCCTGAAGCCACTTGTCACCCCATTCAGGTGCGTTGTCACCTCCTGAATGCTCGTCTGCTGTTCAGATTCTCCAGATGCAGCAGAATTAACCAAACAAAAAAAAAAAAAGACAGCTAAAGTAGTAATAAATCATTAATTTTGATAGTGACAGAATCTGATTTGTTTTCCCAGAACTTGGATGGTCTCCACTGCTCAGGTCTACTCTTAGAGTTGTAACAGGTAATGAGAAATGGCTTGGAAACAGCTACTGTTTTAATTGGTGAAGCAATTACTGTTTAGTTTTGATGGTGGAAAATAACTGCATGTAAGGTGCTTCCCTTTCTTTTCTGTGTTTTTTTCAAATTTGTAATTAGGCTTCTCCAATTATGTACTTCATACACTTTGGAAACAGATCTTTCAAATAAATGTTTAGTGCCTGGTATTCTTATGCGCATAACTTTGGTAAAGTGAATAGACTCACAGGACTTAAAAAGGACTATTAATGTGGGTAAAATTACCTAAAAATGGAAGTGTTTAGAAGTTGAGGCTCTTCCACTAATAGGGCTCTTTTTAATAAATAAATAAACTCCATGTATCCAGCTTTCATAAAGAAAAGCAGACATATTCCTGCTTTCTTCTGTTGATGCAAATTGTAATATTTTTCTAATATGACTATCAAAAATAAAGAAATTAAGAAGTCATCTTTAAAAAAATCAAGGTTGTTCAAATAAGTTGCGGATTTAAGTTCTGCTATGTTACATATTGCAAATAACTCACCTGCAGTCAAGACTTACTCTGAATTTTCATCAAGGCTGAAACTTAATTTGTTAAATTCAATATAAAACAGTAAAAGAAAGACATTTGGGGATTAATTGTGGTAAGGTCCCGTGTCATCCCTCTATGACTAAGCACTGTTTGTTTATAATACTTTGCCCCTGCCAATGACCCTGCAGTCTTGGCAGCAATCTTTATAATGTACATGTGGCTTACCCTGGGAGCTGAAGCCCCAAAACCTGTTTGCTCCCCGCAGCTGTGTGAATATCAAAGAGGAGAAGATGCTGAATGCAGAGGCAGTGATACGATGTGTTCCCACATGCCCATCACATAATCATCTCATACTGCTCCACATCGTGGCAGGGAGCAGTTGGCGAGCCTCAGCTTTTCAGGGTGCCAGCAAACTTGTTTTGCCTTAAATTCCTGCATCAGTGAACAAGACTGGTGAAAGCCACATGTGTAAGGGGAGTGCCAAATGCAGGCAGGTGGCATTTTGAATTGCCACCAGTTAGAGTGACATGGTGTGTAAAACCCCAAATAACTCCTTTTTAATAGATTTTCATTGCACATACATGTGAGAAGAAGTACGGACCAGAGCAGGCATGACATCTTCAGCTCTTTGCATGAATGATCAAGACTCAAAGGACCCCATTTCTGAGTTTGCTTGCTTCTGGTGTTACCATGCTATGGGAAGGATTCCAAGCTCCCCTTCTTCTTGCAGAGTCCTTTTTTGAGACAGAAGAATGAAAATTTAACTCTCCTGATGTAATAGTAGAGATTGGTCAGGCCAAGATTACAGTGAAAAATATTGCAGACTTTTCTCATCACTATGCATGAGAATACACATTCCCTTGTTATGCGGATTGTTTTTATGGTAAAACTACTTTGAAGACATACAGATGTAGAAAACCCAACTACTAAGATGTAGGGCCGGAAGTGCTACAGAATGCTGGCTAGGGATAAAACCCAACCGTAGTTGTGTTGTTTTGGTTTTTTTAAGCCATATACAGATCATCACAAAAGTCTCCATTGCTCAATGCTGGAAAACAAGTACCTGATTCTCTGCATTTGTGGGAGAAGACTGGAAAGATAACAAATGAAGATTCGAGTGAAATAATGTTGTAGTATTGGGGTGCAAGTATTCTCTCCACATCACACCTAAAGGATTGAGACAAGAACAGAGTAGGTAGTTTGTGCAAATAAGTACTAATAACTTGGTAGAAAAAAAAAGAATGCTTATACATCAGAACGCAAGTGCCAGC
Source organism: Corapipo altera (assembly GCF_003945725.1). Taxonomy (NCBI): domain Eukaryota; kingdom Metazoa; phylum Chordata; class Aves; order Passeriformes; family Pipridae; genus Corapipo; species Corapipo altera. The sequence goes on along the minus strand of NW_020884875.1, from coordinate 13,011,158 downwards.
CACGTAGACTTTTAACTGGGTTTGCTCAGTTGATTTTTTCATCTGTAAAAGGAAGGCTTGCAAATAAATTTTTATGTAATGATGAAAACTGTATTAATTCTACCATTGTATTATTACTAACAAAGGTACTGATTATGTGCTGTATGTTTCCATTCAGCCCAACTCTGACGTCATTTAAACCTTTCCATTATTGCGTATGTTCAGTAAAGTATGGCTATTCATTTTTTCAAATTATTATTATAAAAATAATGACAGTGAGCATTCTTCATGTGACAGTGGACAGACTTGAACAGACTTCAGTAAACTTGTGTAAGGTACCTCTCACCAAACTGTAGTATGACTTGTACTAGAATGCTGTTTTCCTTTCTAGACAGACACAACAAATTAGAAAATGTTGCTAATGAAAAAGTCAGAATTCTCTCTTTGTGATGGCAGTGGCATGGCAGAAGATGCATGGTCTCATGTCCTTCTCTTGTGTGTTACAGATCTGAACACATCACAGATCCAGGTTCCTGAAATAAGCATTCCAAACAAGGGATCCACCCAGTCGCCACAAGTAGACGCACTGGTGCTGAGCCATCAGCCTGAGAGCCTGCAGGACACAGAAAGTGGAGGCAGAGTAGAAGAGAAGATTGTTTACCTCTGATGGCTTGTTTTCTAATCTCAGTAGCACTTTGGCAATATAACCATGTTTGCTTTTCTAAGTATCTGTAGCTGCTCTCTGTATGACCAGCTGGCTTTAAGGATAGTGTTTAATATTAAATGTAAATTTTTTCCCTTGATAAATACAGCAATTAAGTTATTTTGAAGCCTTTGTTGTATAATCTTTAATTTATGATTTAATTTTAACTGCTTTGCAAGAAGCAATGGGTAGCAGGAGAGACATTTTGGAATTGCAAAGATGCCACCAGGAATTGTGAAAACTAATGTTGATTTTCTCATGAGTCCTCTTTTTAAAAGGACAAACTAGGAGAGACAGGCCTGCTATTTGAGATTTGAGAGTGTGTATCAGTAACCTTCTAACAGTTGTGATATAACATGAGAAGACAGCAATCTAAGAATGGTGGCTATAGTCTTAGCTGAAATGTGCCATGTACACTTCACTGTTGGGTCATTTTCTTTATCCTCTTGCTCAGGAACTGCTCAGCAGAAGATGTTTTTTATGCATAAGTGTGTTTGTTCATGTCCCAAAGCCTATCATCATTATGATACTAGTGCCAGTTTCTGTGCAGAGATGCAGTAAATCTGTTTATTATTGTATTATATCTCATTTCAGTAAGTGCCCTTATGCATTAAAATTTACCAGATGAAACATCTCACTGGTCAAAAGACAAGAAAGGAAGGAAATAGTAGGCTTCTAGTTCTGAAACTCCACTGCTTTCCCATGTAGGAGCCAGGTAGCTTTCTGCTTTCAGATTCCTGGGGTTGTCTGTGTGTTAGGCAGTAAGAAACCAGGACCTGTTTCATGCCTTTTCATCTTTCAGAAATATTTGTACACTTCTGTCAAATTGAATAAATTTTCTGTGTGTTTCTGCAAAACTGTAACTTTGATTCATTGTCAGATTCTCCAAAGAAATAGGAAAACAGGAGGAAAATGAAAAAATAAATAAACTTCAAACTTTGTTTGCACTCAGCTCTGCTGCAGATGTGTCTGCCTTGGTCCAGCACAGCCAAAGCTGTGCTCCATGTATCTCAGCTGGCAAAACCAAGGATGTGCTTATTGCTGCTTTGCGTGGCTGATGGGATTAGCAGAGGCACAGCAGGAATGTGGCTTCACAGCTCCTGAGTCAGAGCTGCCTCACCTCTACCCTCATGGGGCAGAAAAGCACAGGATTGGTCCTGCCCATTTGTCTGGGCAAGCCCCAAGTGTCATATGGTTTTCATTTTTCCCTAAGACTTGAGTTGTCCAAAATCTTTTTCAGGGAGTAGAGTTTTAGATGGTGTATGTTTGTCAGCAAGGGTTTCCTGATGCAGAAGATTCTCTTCCAGAGACTGGTGTGCTGTGGGGAATACTCAAAGGCAGAGCTTTCTGAGCTGCATCTCACTGGACTACCAGACTAGCTGTTCAGGTGGTGTCTTGGGCCAACAACTGAGCACCTGACTTTCTTCATGAGCAGGACCTGATTCTCAGCTGGTATTAATTGATGTGCAAATGTCATCAGGGAAAGACTGGGCCTGCAGATGTATTTTCCAGTGTCTGTGTCCAGCCTTCAAGACTCGTCCTAACCCAACAGCACTTTTATGTCTTCTTATAAGAGAAAAAACCTTTTAGAATTCCTAGAATTGTTTTACCTTTTGTACTTTTCACAATTAGACTAAAATTAAAATGTGGATTTAACTTCTCTTAAGGGTTCTGCAGTAAGGACAGTCCATGGCCTTTCTGTTTTACCAGTCAGCACTGAATTCAGAGTTGCCATCTGAACAGTTTTTGGCAAATTTCTGAGTATACAGACCAATTTCTTGGGATGCTCTATGTCCCAGGATATGTGCATTGCCCAGGGACCTGCAGGAAACTGGGGGAAAAATGAGTAGTTTTCTCCACAGTTACTCTCCCTGCATTTTATTGTGCCTTGGCTGAAACATCTGGTAGTGGTTACTGTCAAATCCAGGCTGCTGGATGAATAGCTGCTGTCCCAGTCTGGTGTGGGAATTCCCATGTAAGGATCTTGCCACTGGGAGAGGAAGAGAGGATACTGCTTCTCTCATCAGTTTTAATTGAAGGGCTGGGAGCTGAAAAGCAGCTGGACAGGACTTCAGATGTTGTGCAAATCTTTAAGTCCTTTAACATCACGCAGCATCTTATTTTACTCACCTGTGTTTACAGGAAAGCTTCTAGCACTTGAGGAAGGCAGAGGCAGGAAACAGATGGCCTCTAGATTTAGGTATTTTAATTGTAAAAAATTTTTAAATATAGGCCAGTATGGTCTTGGCAGGTGCTCTTTATAACAAGATGTATTATGTGCCCCTGAACTCTGTCCATTATTTAGGCATTTCTTAATGCTTAGCAGAATTTAAACGCAGCCCCAGTGAGATTCAGCCATTGTAGTAGGATGCAATTTCAGTTATCACGAGGCATATATTAATGGTGTGCCTTCCTTTTTATTTAGAAAAATATACTCAGAAATTCTCTTCACCTTTTTTACATTATTTTGAAGGGGGCTTATTTGCAAGGCCTATTGTTTTTCATCACTTATGTTGTGGGATTTTTTGCTATGCTTCTCAAGGCATCTTGCCTCTGAAAGCTCAGAATCTAATTTAGTCATTCATTTCAGTGCTTAAGCTAAAGGAGCAGTTGCTTTACTACAAATATCCACAGCAGTGGGATGAGCTTTCTCTTTGTTTCTTCTTTTAAATATTTTTTTCTCCATCATTTAACAAAAGGGGTATTTCTTTTCTGTAGTACCTAGAGTTTTCCAGCATTTTCTCCTTAATGTTGTTGTATGCTCTTAAAGCTGTCATATCAAACAACTTTGAGATATTTTTAAGGGAAATCTGCAACAAATCTTTTTTTCAGCAAGTGTATAATAATGGCAAAGAAGGAATTAATGAACGGCTCAGGCTTACAGTGGCCTGGATCCAGAATCTTGGATTTATATATTCAGTCATTTGTAGGATGAGGCCAGAATAGAGCAAATGCTTCACTTGGCTGCTGTTGAACTATTAAGGTAAACAACACAGCTGCATTTTTAAGAGATTTTTCACAAAGGTCATCCATGTTATTTTCAAATTACTAAATTAAATACAGATTAGGCTCTCAGCAAAACTCCCTGAAGGTTATTTACTGAAGTGATTGAAAAAAATATCTGTTGATGATTATTCATGTAAGGAACATGAATAATTTTGCTTAGAGTGGCCTGTAAGCTGCACTAATTTATATGCCACCAATTTAGGTTAAAAAGTAAGATTTTCACGGCTGCTTAATCAAGTAGGTGCAACTTCTGTAGTAATATTCCATATTGTTGCTAAAAATGTTTTCATGGCAGTGTTCATTCAAAGAAACGCAAAGAGGCTGAGCTGTGCTAAGTAAGGTACAACTTGCTCTGACTGAATTTTGAACACAATGAAGAGTTGCAGATGAGGCAGTTTTCCTTATGACTTTAATGACAAATGGGGAAATAACATGATTACTTGGATACCTTCTAATGAATATTCTGTTTGAAAAGAGTTCCAGCCCCAAATCCTTCCCATCCAAATCCTTCACTGTGCCCAGTTTATATTACAGAAGTAGAAACAGGTTAGGCTGTGGGGCATTTGCACACTGAAACAGGTTGGATGTGTGCTCTTTCTTATGGAATTGCAGTTGATTTGTGCCATTTTGCCAAGGTAAATGGATGTGGGTTTTGTTTTCTCATCCTTAGTAAAGGTTTGTATGTAAAAACACTGCAGAAGTAGCTGTGAATATTCTTGATAATCTTAATCATAAGGATAGCTACATGTTAACCTCCAAAAAGATTTTTCTGTCTCACTGCCAGGTTCTGAGATAAGACTGTGAATTTGGCTTGAATTCAGTGTCTCGAATTTTGCAGAAAGTATCCCTTTGGCAGGCTGATGTCAAACAGAGTGTTTCAGTTCTTCAATGTAAATGAAAAACCTCAAAGAATAACCTTCCTGGGATTAATCTGAAGTGTTCTCAACAATACAGCCCTTTGCTCTGCAAAAGTACATCAGAAAATAGACTATTAGTCTTCTTGTATCAGGAGATCATCAAAGACTAAGTGGATTGTGAAAGAATTTGCAAGAGTTTTGTAGTCTGTGGTGACTACAGGTATCTCATCTGGGAATGTCATTGTTTTCCACTGACATGTAGAGCAGTATTGGCAGCAGCTCTATTGAGGCCAGCAGTTGGCTCCCAGATTCCCAGAGAGCTATGTTTCTTATCTTATGGATCATCTATGCAGAAGCTTCTTCCTCTTCACTCAGGCTCAGATCAGGATGTTCCCACCCCTTATATGGAAGGGCTCTGCCACAGCGCGGTCTGCAGCACCTACCAAATTATGAGTTTGAGTCTTGAAATATCCTGGGTAGAGACCAGAAGAAAGGAAACATGAAAAAGTGGTCTGGGTGTAGAGAAGACAGGAGGAGTGGTCCCCTGCCATGAAGTGTTTCTAAGCTCCTTCATGGAACAAACTTTTTTATTCAGAGAAAAATAGTTGGTATTTATCACACTACTTATTGTTTGTTTAATTGAGAATCTGAGAACTGGTTAGATGTCACATATTTCAATACCAGTGCCAAACAGAGTAAGGATCAGATTTTTACAAAAGGGACAGTGAAGCATGCAAGTTGAAACAAAGAATTTCTCCTATGGAGGTTGCTTACCAGACCCAAGGGAACTTTCTTATCAGATTCCTATGAAACTGCCAAACCATGACTACAGGAGCTATGCAGAGGCATGAACCTTCTGCTCACCCAGGTTACCACTAACAACAAAGCCCTGCATGGATAAACAATCATGTGAACTGAAGATGGCTTGTACATATCAGCATGAGTCTCTGTCCCTCCTATGCAAGTAAAGAAACAGGATGTCTGCATTCCCTGTTTCCCGCTCATTGAAGATGCTCAGGCCAAGCTGTGGACCTACTTGTGCTCCTTTTGAATAGTGCAAGAAACGTGAGAAATGAGTCTTGCTCCTGGTTAAAGCAAGTAATGCTTCACCTGAAATGAAAATTTTCCTACAGTTTTCCTAGCATTGCTGAATGAATGCTACAACAAGCCATTATAGGTCAAACTTATCAAACCAAGCCCAGTCCAGATACAAAGCAGCCAAGAGGACAAAAACAACAGTGCTGACTGAACACCACCTGCTTTCAGTCAGTGGAGGGTAACCATTCCTATCCTCTGGGGCCTCTCTCCAGCTTTTAGTTAAGGAGCAAGGTTTCAGAGTGACATACTCAAATTGTCAGAGAAAACGAAAATGTCAGGGGTGAAATTGCCTCTCTGCTAATGTTCCTTTTCTTTGCAGAGTCCCAGATGACCAGATGTGGTCTGATTTTAAACCTATGTCCATCACACTATGTGTGTGTGCCTGAGAGTGTTGTCCAAACGCTTCTTGAACTCTGTCAGGTTTAGTGCTGTGATCACTTCCCTGAGGAGCCTGTTCCAGCACCCAACCACCCTCTGGGTGAAGAACCTTTTTCTAATATCGAACCTAAACTTCCTCCGAGACATTTTCAGGCCATTCCCTCGGGTCCTGTCACTGGTCACCACAGAGAAGAGATCAGTGCCTGCCCCTCCTCTTCCCCTCATGAGGTGAAACTCAGGGATACAGGAGGCAAAGCTTGATTGTGGCTGAGCCACAGATGGGGAGTGCACTCCCTCACAAATTACAGGTGCTTGCCAATGTTGCAGGTAAACTACAAGGCATATTCCTCTGTATGGCCCTTAAGAAGAACAATGGGTGCTGAGGGAAGGGTTCCAACTCTGGGGCTGGTTCATGGCCATCAGCTGAACAATGCTGGCAGTTTAGTAATCTGGAAAACCTGGCTGTGCAAAGACTGAGCCATTAAGTGTCACCGAACCTGATGCCACAAGTCATGCTGCAAGCTGGCTGCATGTTCAACCCTGCTTTACCACACAGCAGAGTGCTGGGGCCCTGGCGGAACTTGTGGATCGATCAGGTCACCCCCCTACCTGGCACTCAACCTTTCAATGCCTGTCTTGAGGTTGAATGGTTGTGTGCAGGTTATGAAAGGTGACTTGCAGCCTTGGGAAACCTCTCTTGGCATACAGAATAAATGCTGAGTGCTGAAGGATATTTCACACAAAGTAATTATTGACAGAAGTTCAGGTGCATCAGCTGTTTTACTGGAAATCACAGTTTGCACAGAAGAAGCAATTAAATTTCTAATTCTGATTCCAGCTGTTCTCATTTAATTTACAGCATAATTCTTCAAAGAAAGCAGTATAACAACTTTCAAGGACAAGATATGAGCATTGCACGGGACCACTAAAAAGTTGGGAAGCAGTTTAAGTTATTCGTAAGTGACTGGTTTCTTCTGCTTGTCCTGCAGGCAGAACTGTATTGGAGTCTCACAAACTAAAACCCCCATGAGAAGGCTAAGACTCCAACATGCTTCTCAACTATACAGAGCATGCTTTGTTGACACCAAGCTCAAAATATTCTTCCTTCTGGGAAATTTGGAGCTCAAAACACCTGTACAACTGAAATTCATCAGAATACAGTCCTTCCATCTATACTTTCGATTAAATATAACTCAACTAGTGCTTACCATTTAATTTCATGATTGCCTTCTGATAAGCAGAAACATTTCCATAAATATTGCTCAGATGTTTCCAACCTATTATTTCTGCCATTTCAGTCAGCGAATTCAGGGGTAATTACAGACATGGGCCTGAAAATAAAAGAGTTCTGAAGGACATCAGATATTTGAAACAGGTAGACCTGGATCTAAGTTTGAAAGACTCAGACAAAATCCTTCACTTCTGCACAACGTTTTTCAAAGTCAGGTTATGAACTGTCAGACAAAGTGATAGGGACTCAGAAATAAGTGAGTGGGGAAATAAACAGCAGAAGCAACAATGGAGACTGCTTCTTTTGTACAGTGTTCAGAGAGACACTGATGAAAAAAAATCCATATAGGTATTCTGTGACATTACATTTTTATAAAAATTATTTGTTATTGTTTGATTAGGGGTTTTGTTAACTTGGGTTTAGTATATAATTAAATTACTAGATAGCTCTAGTGAGGAAAGTAAAGCTGAATAGGATCTACTGGGTTTAATATGGTGCAAGATTTCACAGTCAGGCAGCAGGAAGGCTTTTTATGGATTGAGAATCCACAGTTGGCAGAGGAGGACAGTGAGATTACACCATCTGGTCCTGCCAGAGCAGCTAAACTCTCCTGGAGAGAGTCTTGCCTCTCTGTGTCCATTGCTATCCCATGATTGCCCCCACAACACAAAACCAGGATGCTCGGGACCCTTTGCAGCAGGCATCTGACCAGCGCTTGTCTCCCCAAGGACAGAGGTGTAAGCGTGTGGGGAACTGGCCCACAAATGTGGTCCATGGTGATAAGAATGTCTTCCCTATGCTGCCAGCAGCCCCTCTATAGTAAAATAAGTATTTTATTCCATATTGCAGAGTAGCTATGCACTGCACATATCACACAATCAGCTTCTCATATATTTGGCACTCTTTGTTATGTTGCCATGTAATAAAAGATGGCTGACAACGAAGTATTGCCTTCTGAAATGCAACATCTCTGTGAAAATTCAAAATTAATTCAAATTTTTGCAAAGCAACAAGGGTCAAGTATGGTTATAATAATTAACAACATGTGTGTTGTTTAATCTTCAAAGCAAGCTTTACCTTTAGACGTCCATAATTTACTCAGTAAATATTGTTCCTCTTACTTCAAAAGGAAGCAATAATTAGATTATCCTTGGACTCAGATTAACATTTAATTTGTGCATACTTTCAGACCAACATAGTTGTATGCATACGATAGCAAAATAATCCTTTCTAACTCTGTATGTATGCTGTCAGTGTTTAAAGTTGTGATTTAATACCCAGAGGAAAGATATGGCAGTGTATGAGATGCAAGCACTGACAGGTTTTCCAAGCCAGTGTGCCTTCCATCCACTTGTCACTGATGCACAGTCACAGCCTGAAGCTGCCTGCTCCTGCCTCCTCCCCATCCGCTGTTTTACCCAAATCCCTACTTGAGTCAATTGTCTTGTGAGTTTTCTTGAAGATGTTTTGCTTTGGTTTGGTGGGTTTTTTTGGTTGTTTGGTTGTTTGGTTGGTTTTGGGGTTTTTGTTTTGTTTTGTTTTGTTTTGTTTTTTCAACAAATAGATAACTTGTGAGTTTACAGGATGGTAACTGGTGGGTATGATCCTTGCCCTATGCAGCACGCCGCTCTAGTCCCACCAAGGGAACCTGGCCTAGGGGCACAGAGGTCCTCTGCTGGACCCTTCCCACAGCTGTCCCTGGGGAAGGCACTAGCTGAGCACGTGCAAGGTGGAAAACAGCAGGGGTAGCGGTGCTTCCCACTTTGAGGCTGGCATAAGAGGTTTTGCCTAAGCAGCTTCCCAGTGCTATGCTGGCTGTGGGAAAGGCCATGGGTTGCTCCAGACCTTTGGCCATCAGGACTACTTTTATGGGGGATCGGAGGCTGAGACAAGCTTTTAATTCCTGACAGGGGGGCCTGTCACCATCAGGGTGGAGTAATCCAATCCAGTGCCTCCTTCAGTGTAGCTAGGTACAAATGAAAACTGAGAATGGGGCCCCTTGCCCACTGAACAACTGAAACAACCAGCTCTCCCTTTAGCTGAAGCAGCCGTTGTTACTCTAGTCACCATTAACATTTAATCGCTGGGGTCATACCCTGCCAAAACATGTGTTTGGAGCCTAAGCTGATGAGATAGCAGAACTAGCAAGGTATGAAACACCCCACAGAAATTCCTTTTCGCTACTGATATTTTCATAATCACCTTTATGATATGAGTTGCAGGCACAGCACTGCAAAATGCTCCTATTTACTTTATGAAGCCCAAGACTTTCCTTTAAACATAAAAATGTGGTAATAGACTTCTTTCTAGGCTTTTAAAAAGAACATGTCTGCTTTAATGTGACTTAGCTCAAACATCATTATACATTCTAATGAGGTAATGTGTGAGGAGGGTTCAAGTAGAGCAAGGAATCATTCTGTTTCCATCAGCACTGCATTGCTAACGTGGAACTAGTTCTGTAGCTGTAATTTGAATAAAATATGTAGTGTAAGATGCTTTATTGAATATTCCAAATAAGAGTAGTCTGTTGAGCATTGTTGCCATGGGGACTGTGTGAAGGTTGGATTAATTAAGTTCTGAGCAGATGCTGTGTAGTGTGTAGTGTCATTTGTGCTTTCTGCTTGTAATTAACATGCACGTGTATGGGGTGAGAAACAAGGGAAGAGAGAGATACCTACTTTAATTTTTGTGTGATATGTTTTCAGGTAAAGTGGATTTTTGGTCTACGAAGAGTGATGCCTCTACACAGCTAAAAATACAGATTAAAAAAAAAAGATTAAAAAAGGGACTATTCAGATCAGCATCTAGCTATTTAATATGAGAATACCAGAGTCAAAGACACAAGCTTCCCTCCTTGTTCCTACAAAATTTAGGAATTCAGAAGAGCCAGTTCACCTGTGAAATAGATTAAAATTAAAGAGTATCATTAATGGTAGCCTAGAAAGCTCAAGCATATCATAGATTTGAGGGGAGTTTATACAAATACAATTAGATGCATGTCAGGAGAGAGGGGATAGCTTATTATGTGAGTGTGTATGTAAAGTTTAGGTCTCTTTGCTGTTTTACTGAAGTCTGTTGGGAATTGCTGAGCTCTAAGGAAGAAGTGAAATATCATTTCAAATCCCTTTCCTCTTCCTATGCTTAATAAGTATTTGTTCTGTTGCTACAGCAGGGCTTAAAATATTTAAGACTGTGTTAAATCTTTTCCGATTTGCCAGATGGTGAGAAAGTAGTGCCCAATTCTCTGCCAGTGCTTCAGCACATGCCCTGAGCTTCGTAGGGAAGGTTTTTTAGGTACAAGGGACCACACATAGGAGCAGCACTCTCCAAAGAGGGAGATAGATGTGGTGGTGGACATCTGCTCTTCCACTGCTAGTCCTGTTCTCCCTCTGCCTTTGAAAGGGGAGGTGAACAGTCCCAATTTTTCAAAGCCTCATTCAAAAAGAAGAGGGAGGAAAATATTCGAAAGCTATCCCAAGAAAAATTATTACATGAACTTTTTCTTTTGGGCCTTTCGGAAGTAGGGATACATTACCTCAGAGCAGCCACAGTTGTGTGACTCCCTGGTGGCATTGGGATCACTGCTGCTTGAAAAAGAAATGCAAAAAGTAGTCACAGTGTTTTCTATGAGTATTCAATTGAAAAGAAATCCACTTCTCAAAACTGCACACATTTTCTGCAGTGGAAGAAAAATCATTACAATGTTTCCAACTGAAATTCTGCAAAAGCCCAATAGCTCCATGTTTTCAGAGGACAAGTGTCCAGCATTTCTTGATTAGAAAATGGGTTCCCACCATTCCTAGTAGCAAGACAAAATTAGACATTTTTATCTAAATTGGTAGAGGGAAAAAGCAAGGTTATTAACTTGCTGAGCACTATTAAACAAAATATTTCTGCAGCACAAATTGTCATTCTGGATCCTATTTTTAAAAATAATTTTCTAAGCACTCTTGGAAAAATTTCATACCTGAGTCTGCTGCTCATATAGCAATCTGGGACTTGAAATACTTTTTTTTTTTTTAAAATAAAATTATTTGTAGTGTAAAACTCTCTGAATCGCCTGTGTGACTGCGAAATGAAAAGCGATGAATGTTTTTTTCCAGATTGTGAGAAATAACAGCCAGTCTAATGAATGATGAAGCATATCTCTTTCCCAGGTGCTCAATCCTCTCTTTCGCTCTCCGATTTGCCTGCTAAATCTGCTGCATTTTCCACTCGTTTCTTAATAGTCAAAGATTATCTCACAGGCTCTCTTGGGAAATGTGGCTTCTCTAGGGTTATGGAAATAATTAGGAAAGATTGCAGCCTGCTTTTTGAATGAGTCTGGATTTATTTCTGGTTTTCTTTTTGTTAATGAGAGACTTGCTTATTCTTACTTTGATTTAGAAAACTTTTTTTTTCAGAAAGAAAAGTACAGTCCAATCCACAATGTGAAAAAATTAACCTTTGAGAGAAAGTTGAAAAATCCACAGAAATGATTGAGTGGTTAAACTACTTTGCTTAAATTAAACATAGACAACCTTTTAAGTAGATCGGACTGGAATAGACTGGAGATATTGATTCAGTTACCATGTCACTAGGAAAGTCAGAAAATAAGTGAACTATCTAGGAACAATGTCCTCATATTTGTGATGAAATTCAAGTGAATTTAGTTCAAGTAAATTTATACTTGTCTCTGCCCCAGTTCTCAACCCTTAAACAAATGAAACCTGTATCATCTCTATAAGTATGTGTAAGCTTATCTCTTTAGACACATAGAGCAGTTTCACAAGGGCATACTTTCCTACTCCATGCTTTTCTTAAATGAATAGTTTTGAAACACATGTATTTAGTTACCACCTATTTGATTTCAATGACAGTTTAGATGTTTTCTCAGTTTTAGATAAATGTCCAAATACTATTTTGGCCTGGTCCCTGCTCCTTGACTCTGGGGTTTTTAATAGCTGGTCTTTCAGATGTTTGCCATTTTTTCTGTAAAGAACTATTTTTCCCTTCCCTTAGCAATACACAGTGGGATGTTGTTATGTTTTTACAATATTTACATGAAAGCCTTCCTACAATTCCTTATTAGATCACCCTCACATACTATTCTTCCTTCCTAGCCTTCAAATCAATCTTTATTTTCCCTGAGCTCCTTATTTTTCTGTCTTCCCTAATGAAACAGTAACTGAATGATAACTCTTGAAATTATCTGTATCTGAAGATTCTTGGAATATGCCTGCACGAACCAACACCATTGAAAGCCTTCAGAAAGGCTGAGACACCAGACAAAACATAGGTGTGACAACATCAGGAGCCACATGTACCTTGGCAGGGAGAATGACCCATAGTAAGTGCTGTACAGCTGTGTCTGAAGTGTTTGTGCTATCCAAACTAATTTGCTGAAATAGAGCTTGGGTATTGTTAAGGCATTTTGCATCTTCTGTGTAAAAAAAGCCCAAGGATGTCTCAGGAATTGTTTGATGATAAAACTATGGAGTGGGGCAGGGATAGGCATTCGTTTTCTGTACTTACCTTAATTTCTTTCCCTAGCACTACTGAATTTATAACTTGACTTCTTTAGCAAGGCTTTTGACATGACTGCTATTACTCCTGAAACCAAAAAGGAGAGGGTATTTGTCAACGAAGATAAATTCAAAGTCTTGTGTCTGTGCTGAAATAATGCTTAACAGTAACAGAGATCTGAGACATCAAGACTCAAGAGACCTGAAGACCCAGAAAAGGAGTGGTGGGCCCCAGTGGAGCAGCCAATAGGGAGAGAAGTAATTAGTTCACTCCAGTTGTTACTTGTGAGGCTATTTCAAGGATACTGTGTCCAGCTTAGGGATCTAGCACAAGATAGTTACTGGAAACTGAGTTTGGGGATTCAGAGAAGGATGGAGTTGGGTGTCATACAAGGAGAGTGTAAGGTAACCACAGTGGCTTAGCCCATGGAAGACAGAACCGAGTTGGTATCTTAGTTCTGTTTTCATCTGCCTAATGGGAAATATAGAGGAAATGGAGCTAGAATTCTCTCAGAGTTGCTGTGTGAAAGGACAGGAGTCAGCAGATGTGAACAGCAGCAAGGGGAATTCCTGCTGTGTTTAAAAGAAAAATTACACTAAGGTAGGGAACACATGCTGAAACAGCTTGTACAGAGGGGCTGTGTCACGTCCATCCCTGGATATTTTCAAAATATCTCTAGCCCTAGAGTTAGCCCTCTTTTGAGGAGATTGGATCAACCACTTCTAGAGATCTCCTTCAGCTAAGATTACTCTCTGATTTTGTGAGAATTTCTGTTAAACCTAATCTATTCCATCCCATGTACCATTACATAAAAATTTTATTGTCTGCATTGCTCCACTAGAGTCTTGATGTTTCATTTGGGTTTTACCTCCTCCTTCATTCTGATTCTGACTTAGAAGGCATGTAACAAATACTTAGGGCTGTGAACAGGTAAGTCTTTACTCTCATTTCAAATTCCATGCTCTGCAGTTACACAGAATTATTTTCTATCAATACAATTCTATAGGTCACTGTTCTTTACTCTGGATTTTATTACACTAACTGATCTCTGTAGGGGACAATATGTAACTGTGTTACCTTAAGTATAATATCAAAAAGTAGTTTTGATTCTCTGGGTGATTTGTTTTGTTTCACCTTCAGGTTTGCTGATCTTCTGCAGTAGATCAGCAGGTGGGCTAGAATATTTTTTCTTAAGATCTCCTTCCTGGACTGAAGAACATAAGCCTCAGCTTCACATGCTATCTAGAAATAATATCTAAGGGAACCAAGGATCTGATACATGATAAACTTGAGTTCATATTGTTTCACAGAATAAAATATTAGCTAACATAGATTTTCCTGTCAAAAACCTGGGATCTTAACATGTGTTTTTGCACACAACTATGCACATATTCAAAGCAACTTGTGTCTCTTTTTTATCATTTAAATCCTCCTAATTATTTTCAGTGTTGAATGCCAAGTTCTTTCACTTGGACTGATGTGTAGCTTTAGGTTATGCAGGATTTTCTTTAAGCTGTTCAAAAAATCTATTGAAATAAAGAGGAAGAGTTTCATTGGCTTTAATGAGCCCCATACAAATACCCTTATGGGAAAGTGTCAGCCAGATACACAGTTTTCCCTTTATTTACCAGGGACAGAAGCACCAGTGGTGCAAAAGCCATTGCCAGACCACATGGAATGTCACCCACAGCAGTGACAAAGATGGTAGGGGCACTTGGTCCTTCTTCCATTGACCTTGATGGGGCTGCCCAGGACTGCTGCCTGCAGCCACAGCTCAGAGGGGTGGCACGGAGATCCTGCCTCTCAGGAGTGGCATGGATATCCCTAGCTCCCTTCCGGAGCTGGCAGAAGGGGATGAAATCCATGTTATTTAATGATCAGCTGGACAGTGTGTGAGGCCTTTCTTTCTCAAGAAGGTTAAAGGATTTGGCACTGCTTCTGGGGCCGGTTCAGAAAAACAGATTCTGACAGCTGGATTTAGCACTAGCAAAAGGAATGTTGGATCCTGCATGCTGAACATTAAGACAGCTTCTGGGGAGAAATTTTGCAGACTGCTTCTGCTATAGTGTGCACCTCCTACACTGTTATACTGCTTATGGACATTGGGAGATGCTGCTAAGGCTCAGGTCTTGCAAGTGAAGACTTCAGCATTTGAGTACTGCACTTTTCGTAGCTGATGGCTTAAAGAATAGGCTGTAGGAATGAATGCAACTGATTAGCAAATCATAGCAGAGAGGAGATAATGAGCTTTCTGACAGATGATGAACAATTAGTAACAACTTTCAAAAATCAAATCACCTCTGCTATTCCTTGGTGTGAAGCGTAGTGTGTAAGGGCTGCACTGACTTGAGATGATGTATTATTTGGTATTTTCAATATATTTTTTCTCATTAATCATGAAAGTTTTTTCCAACCTTGCTAAAGGAAAAAGCAAAGGCTAATGGGGTATGTCTAGCATCTGTCACATCTGAGGATGATATATTCATTTGTTCAGTTTCTTAAATGTCACTGTTTCTTTTGATATTCTAGTATTAGTATTTGAGTGACTTTCCCTTTTGACAACCAGGAAAAATTATTTGGAAAACAAAAGCAATTACAAACTTTATAGATTCTTGGAAGTCTGATCCATAGCTGCATACCCCTCCTCTTCAAGCCCAAGTGGAACTAAAGCTGTGAGAAAAGGAGATGAGAACTGGTTTAGTGATGACGCGTCATTCAACCATCTGTGTGCTAGAAGGAAATGAGGGACTACAGGTTTGCAGTCTTTCTGTGACTGTAGAGGGGCAGGAAGGTAGGGATCTGCCTCATTCATGACTCATCTGGCCATTCCTATGTGACCTTTCTCTCACCAGTGCTTGCTCTCTGTAGGAAATAGGTTGTATGATTAATCCTCTCTCAGACTGGAGGGTTACCTGGATGACTCACTGCAAAGCCCAACAGTGTGCAACTGCAGGAGTAAGGGAAGCTCCTTTCTACTTTATGCTGAAGAGGTGAGTAAGAACTGATTTACTAAAGTAAGCAGTGACAAAGTTTTCAGCAGCACCCATGACTGATGTCAGAGGTCTGGTCATATTCATCATGCAGCCAACCCTTCCTGAGCATGGGAGGCCATGAATGCTGTAAAAATCAAGGGCCTAGGAAAGTTATAATGGAGACCTTGAGGCCACAGAAGGGCTAACAGCCAGGAATTCTTCTATATGTATTTCCCAAGACTCTCCTGAAGACAACCAAGCTCTTTAACACATGCCAGACTGCAGAAGTTTTTCGGGAAGCGCAGAGATAAGACACACTGAGAAACAATGAATTCAAAGTCCTGCACTGTGTCCTCTCACACAAACAGGTGCCTTTTACTTATACAGAGGAAATCCATATAAACAAATAAACAAAAAATCGGAAAAAAACAGCCAACATCAAGCCTCCCATACTTCCACTAGCTGCAAGGATTTTAGCCTGCTATTTGCATAAGAAAACAGACACTTCTGACTGTAAGCATCCTCCACTCAGCTAATTCAGATCAGCATTCTACTGGGGCAGCTGAACCTGCCAACAGAGAGGGGGCACGAAAATTCAGGTGCACTGCTCTATCTATCTGTCTGTCTATCTATCTATCTATCTATCTATCTATCTCTAAACACATCTGTATGTACTTGTCTGACTGTATTTCACTGAGCAGATGTGGAACCAGCCTTTATTATGCTGGTGTAAGCCTGTAACTCTATCTCTGACCTCGGTGAGTTCATGCCCATGTACATTTCTGGAGTTGAGAGTAGCTTGGCAATGCTCAAGTTAACTCCTGTCACCTCATGTGGGAGACATGAAATAGGAGACTAGTGTCTCTGCTGTAGTTCTCTCCCTCATAGGATATCACTAGGGGAATTTATCTCAGGCTGCAGAAAAAAAAATATTAACAATAATTGTTTCTGTTTTGTTACCTTTGAACTGTGTCTGGAAACAAATACCTTTCTTCTTTATTTTCCTCTTGAGACTGCCAGGAGATCCACTTTCAGGTGGTTTAATGAGAAACAAGCCTCTGTTGACAATGTTTAAGGAATGTGATTAATTGCTTGACTCGGCAGCATGCCTCTATCTAATACCTAGAAAAGCAGAAGATGGGGTAGGACTGTGCCCTTTCAGCAGTGGATCTATTCCTGGGCTCAAAATAACCCCACACATCCTCACCCTATAACACCCCAAGCTTTAAACTGTGACACTGCAAAGAGGCAACTACTGCCTGGTTCAGGTCCCATCCCCACAACCTTCTCTTGCAGATTTGCCACCTGGATTTTTCTGTGCCTCACAAACTCAGAGCTATGGCTGCACACTGAATGTCCAGGGGAGGGTGTGCCAGGCGATTTGCAGCAGCCTGGCCAAAGGGAAGTGAACAGCAGCTTAAAAATCCTGTCTGCATGGAGAGTAGTCTGAAAGGCAGGAGAGCAGGCTCAGGTCAAGGGCTATAAGTCTATGTGGATTCAGGGATAAACTGAGTAAGCTCGTGGTCCTTGATCATCACCAGGATGCGAGGCTGTGGTTCTTCTCAGGGCTGACACCCCCTGGCTTAGGATCTTTTCGGTCTCCAAGCAGGGTTTGGCACATTCCTACAAATAAGTATCATGGCAGCAAAGAAACCTAGCAGCAATTTGCCCCCATCACCAGGATAGCTTTAGAGACTAAAAAAATCATGGAAATATTAACAGTAATTTGATGATCTTTGGACCTTCAGGACATCTTTCTGCTACTCTTGCTTTGTTGACACATGATATTCCTGGCATTCCTGAGATGGAGGAGATTCTATGAGAAACTTAAAAAGGATCCTTGATGTTTCAGATGCTCCTTTCCTCCAGGAATCCACTCCCCTCAGTTCCTAACAAAGATTTTCTACACACAGAAACTGAGTCAAAAGTGCTGGGATGTGTTGGCAGGGTTTGAACATTTTCTGACCCATCTACTCACAGCATGCATACCTGCCCTGCACCTTGGCATTTTCTTTTTGTACAGGTGAGTGCTTCTTAAATTCATTTATCAGTTTTTCCCCCTCATGACAACATGGCAAAATAGCTTAGTGTTTGTATTTGCTTGCTGGCCTAGAAAAAGAATGACCAGTTATGATGCTGCTGGGTTAAAACAGAATGTTAGCAGAAATGTTGCCACTGATTTCCATGGGGACCAAGTCTTTACCATTGCCTGAAAGGGAGAGATCAAGCTTTGATCTGGGTCTGGTTGGCTTCTGGTTTTGCAAGCTGTCTTCCAGCCCTTCAAACCAGGCCAGCTTTTTTTCAGCCTGAGGAAGTGTCCCTCTCCGTGCTACTTTGAAGGTTGGACTAAATCATAGCAGTGCTTTCCAAACAAGAGGAACTCCCAAATGATGTGTATATGTTGATAAAATGATAATTCTCCTGGAAAAATTGGAGGGAGACACAGGGGAAAAAAAATCTCTTATAGTGCTCTACACATTGTTAAATCATCCTAAGGGAGTAGGGCATGAGTCTTTACCTCTAATATAATGAATCTTTAGTTTTCTTAGGGACAGTCTAAAGTAATTTAGTGCTTTTCACCACACATTTCTGCTTGAGAAAAAAAAAAAAGCGCAAGCAGGAAGTCTGCAGAGATATTATGTTTTTTGCATTCGATTACTGGATGGACAACATAATATGGTGCTCAAAATGGTGTTTGACAAGCTTGAACTGGGGAAATGTGTTGAAAAAAGGGCTCCTGTAAGGGCAACATTTTCTCCCTTGTGAGTATGGGCACTTACTGACATGGAAAAGCAGGAGCTGTTATGAAGGAAATGTGAAGGCTGACAGCAAGTGTGTAGTAAGGAAGATGAAACCCCCCCAAACACTACACCTGAGGAAAAGGTGTGTCTATGACACAGTTTGTCTCTGTTGTGCTGAATTAACCTACCCTAGTGTCTTACTGCATTTATTTCAAAATTACTACTGAAGCAGGCAGTAAGTTTTTCAGAACAGTAAATTTTCCAGAGGCAGGTGTAGAGTTTGCCTCATTCGTGGGACATTCATTAGGACTTAAGCATGTGGTGATTCTTAGTTATTTCTATATGATTCATTCTCCTTGTGGTATCATACAGAGATACTTGCACTTTTGGGAAGAGTGAGATGTGGCTGTAAAACATGTCACATCAAATTGTTGAGGTTTTACATTCATTCTTTTCTTTCATTGCATATGGACTGCAGAAAGTTCAGAAATCACAAATACATACATATTCATCATCATCATCATCATTGTCATCATGGCTGGGCTTCACGAATGAAGATTAGGGAAAGGTCTCTACCCACGTTTGTCACAAGCGTGCTAGTGGCTAAAAAGGCCAATACGAGGCAGGCATGTCCAGTTATATTATTTCTGTATTAATTATATCCCCTGTAAATGCTACAGCATACTTACAAAGCTTTGATTACTCATCCCACCCTGAGCTGAGAACCTGCTGATCTCCACAGAAAAAAAGGGAAGACTTTGAAGTCTTCCAATATTGGTTTGTCATGAACTTGAAAGAGAAATGTGAGACCTTACTTCTGATATAGTAGAGAGCCGGCAAGTTCTTACAGATTTTTACTCCCAGATGACATCAGCTTCTCTCAGGCAACTTGCACCTTGTCTAGGACTGCAAGGTAAGTATAGCCATGACATACAGTGCTCATCTCCTCTGAGAGTGTCTTCATGTCTTCCGATTCTTAATCTGGAAAATCAGCAAACTGCAGAGCAGATGGTGTATGAACCTGCAAGGGCAGATCTGCAACCAGTGTACATTGGCATATCTCCCATGTAATGAAGAGAGAGGTTACACTGATTTATATCCTTTGAGACTCTAGCCAAAGATAATGACATGTTCACTTCTGACTTCAATAGGAGCAGGTGCCGGTGTTGGGATGGGAGTGAGGCTTCCTCCACTAGAGGAAGAACACACCTGGAACATGAAGCTGAAGGGAGAGAAGCATTAAAAAGCTGCCTCAACAGCAGTGGTTAGATTTAAACACTGTGCACAACTTTTAGGTTCCTAAGAGCCAGGTTTCTGATGGGTAAGTGCATTTCTTGTCTGATGCCAAGAAAGCAGATGTGAGAATTATTTCCTAATAGCCAGAGGCAGTGTCACATGACTAATTCAGCATCTTCCAAAATTGGGTGCCTGCCTAGACATGTGATGGAAAGATGGGAGGAAATTGTCTGGCTATGTGCATTCCTTGTGGTAAGGTAAATTTAGCTCAGCAAAGCCCATGACTGACAAATACCAAGCACTCAACTTCTCAAATTATAAAATCACAACACCCTGAAACCTGTTGATAAGCTTTTATAAAGCTTGGAATGTTTGGATGAAAGGAGCACATTATAGGACTGAAAAGGAGAATTTCATGGTGGCCAATAGGCATGTAACCTAGGTGTTCTGTTTTGAGGTTAAGCCATAGCAAAATCCATCTGAGAGAGGAAGTACATTCTGCCATTCTAACTGGTTTAAATAGTAATGCTTAACCCTAGCCTCTCTTTACAAGGTATTCTCTGTTTTGTAATTGCCCTGAAATGAATGTGAGGGAATCTGATGGTACCGCCTGCTGGCATGGAGTTGTGGGAGGAGGTCATGCTCAGAATAAACTACCTCACAGACCATTAAACTAAACTTTTTAATTTCAAGAAAATGTCTTAACATTAATGATGGAACTTGAACATCCTCCTCTGCTCCCCTTGCAATTTGTCATTCCCTAATTGCCCAGTGAAGAACATCCAGCTGCTTCACCATCTCTCTGTAGCACCCTATACAGCTCTGCTGTTGGCTTCTTCTCATTTCTCTGTACCCCTTATCTCTGAGCAGTTCTATCCAGGAACATAACTTTAACCCTGCTAGCTCTGCAATGTTTCCTGAGCTCTGTCTGTGCTGCAGAACCATGTTCTTCAGTCCAAGCTAAAATTTTGATTAGACCTCTTTAAAACTGTACGCGATGTTGATGTACACTATATTCTTTTTTCTCTTACCCAGTATTTATTTCAATGTCTCTTGTTCTCTTGTTTTTATATTTGGCTTGCTGGGTCTTTGTCATAAAACTTGTCTGTGCTAGCTCTGTCCACCACATGCCTCTTGTTTCAGAATTGCAGTTTACAAGTGCTGCAATTAACACAAAACCCCAAATAACCATGGAGTAATATAGAGAGTGTAGTCCAAGTGTGTGTATCTAATCTATGTGCCAAACTCACAAAGAGAAAGTTTGTTGATCAATATTCGGGTAAAATGCAAGATATTTTTCATGACAATTTATTCCCAAAAAGCCTCACCTGTGTTATATTATGCCCATAGGCATATGGGCAAAAATATCTCATCTTAGTGCAAAGTGAAAAGTTAAAATGCTTTGTCTTTGCTTCTTTTTAATCTGCAATAAAAATGAGATATGTATTCATGAATCAAAAATTCACCTGATAGGATCTGACAAATCATGCTTTTTAAATGTTCCTAGTCTTGTTAAAAAAAAAATCTCATGAAAAACATTTCAGTGTCTTCAGTATTTTTCACTGACAATAGACTACAAGTTCAGGTTCCTGTAATAGAATCTTTTGGTCAGCTAGCTGTAGAAATGCCCGTGGTGTAGAGCTGTGTTACCTTTTTCTTTATTTATTTACCATTTAGTTATATCAGACAGACTGTGTAAATCCCACTCAGGAGGCAAATGAAAAAGGCAAGCCAAGAAATCCCGCCTATGTCTGGAGTCTATGGCCTTTTGGGTAAAGAAGCAGTTAATATGCCAGGACTGCCCCTTTGTAAGGCTGGTGGATCCACACAGGCACAATGAGATTTTTGCCCATAGAATTGCTGTATTTGGTGCTGCCTGACAACCTGTACAGACCCACAAACTCAACCAGGTCTTTGTCAAGGCAGAGGTGGTGGTGCGAACTGTCATCAGAGGTGGTAGTGTGAACTGTTATCACCTACAGAAGATGAAGGGCTTGGGAATGGTGTTTTATCAAAGATGGGTTGAAGTGACCTTCCTGTTGTCTGAAGGAATGGAGAAAATGAAAAATTACCAACTTCAAGACAAAGAGAGGCAAACTAAAACTATCACTGTGAGAGACACAGGGGAAGTTAAGGATGTAGGCAGGTATGGGCTTCTTGACCACAGAAACTTGGCTTTGGCTAGCCTTTTAACCTGGAGAAGACAGCCTCTTGTGGAGTCCCAGGGACCTTAGAAGAGAGGGTAGCTGGTTTGGGGGATTTTTCGCTTAGGGGATATGCTGATTTTTGTAATAACATTGAATCTCCAGCAGTTTATTTTTGAAGAAAACACAACAGTGTATTTACATGGTCTCTACAAAGTCTATTTATATCTGCGTGTCTTCTTGCTCGTCTCTGTCCAAGGCTTCAAAAAGATATTTTGTAGGACAGAAGATTCAGCTTTTTAGGAGAGGTTGTGCTTACACTCAAGGAGTGCATCTGAGGAACAGAGAGTAGAAAATAGGCTGTTGGGCAGAGGCTGAACTGTGGTCGTATATCAGAGGCCTCAGGGTTAAAAGGAAGGTACTTAGATGTGGCTAGACCCCAGATGCCATCAGACACCCTGGGAAATAGGGACTGAATCTCCTAGTACCTAGGTGATGAGCATTAAGGACTTTTGGATAGATGCCATCACAGCTGCGTCATTACTTGCAAAGCTTAATTACTACCAATCTCATTTATAAGTGGCTACTTCAAGAGCACGCACAGCTTTACCCCATTTAAATAAGCAAACTGGCATCTGAAAGAAATTGTAGCTGCTTGTGTTCACGCTCTGACACACCATTGCATACTCAGCACTAGATTAACGTGTACAATTCAAGTGGTCACTTGTGAAGAAAGAGACTGTACTGCCCCTGAACTGTAACAGTTGTCATCAGTTAGTGGTATCTTGCAAGGCAGGGGAGACCAAAATGCAAAGCTCATCAAAGGAGAAAGGTGAATGCAGTGTTAACGTTCTGCATGCCTCCATTTCCTGGTCTTCCTCCCAGAGCCATCTCTTCAGAACTACCACATCAGCATGGGTGCTCTGCAAAGGACCATAAGGGGGTCTTCATGTCCTTGCCAGATCACAGCCCTCCATACTGTTCTCAGAGCCCTGATGGGGAGGCAGTTCTTCTGCAAAATAGCCAGACAGGTTAGTTAGTTTAGTTCTTTCTGTCTTAAGCCCCTTCTAAAATATGGTGTTGGGTGATAGAACAGTAAATCACACGTCTATTGTAATCCTGATGGTCTAAAGGCATGAGCAGGGCTGAGCAGAGACAATGCAGTGAGGCTGCCTTACAAGAGACTTTCAAGTGAATAATAATTTTGATTAAAAACATGAGAGTTCACATTCCACCGATTTTACTAATGAGTCTGTTTTATCCCTGAAAAGTAATAGATCCGTTAAGAAGCCTCTAAGTGTAACCAGTGGCATTTGTTGTATCTTGATCCAGAAGCACATTACTCTTTTTAGAGGAGATGCCTTTAATTTTGGATGAAAACTTGGAGGTTTCTTTCAAAAGTACTACAGTGCCCTTGTTTAGGTGGGAGACTTTTTCGTGTGGTATATTTCATCATTTCTGTTCTCATGCATCATTTTTCAAATCTTCCCTCATCAAATTACCACATATTTAGGGGTTCTGAAGAAATGAGGATAATCTCTCACTGTCATTAAACGCTTCATGTTTTATTAGACACTGCATGCAATATGCTGCATGTAGTCTTCATGTGAAGACTGCTATATCTTTATATATCTCTCTCATACACCTGATTGAATCAGTTGGTGCAAAGACTTATTTCCCTCACAACTTCTCTGTCGCAAAGATGATGCATTTTATTGTATTTGTCATACAAATTGGCAGCTGCCAAGAATGGCCTCGTCTGCATCAGAACATGAGGCAAAGGGAGATAACATGACCTCGGTGCCTGGTAGAGTTATGGAGCAGGTTATCCTGTGTGAAATCACACAGCAGCTACAGGGTGGACAAGGGATCAGACCCAGCCAACATGGGTTTAGGAAGGGCAGATCCTGTTTGACCAACCTGATCTCCTTTTACGATCAAGTGACCCACCTGCTGGATGAGGGAAAGGCTGTGGATGTGGTCTATCTGGACTTCAGCAAAGCCTTTGACACTGCCTCCCATAGCATACTCCCAGAAAAGCTGGCAGCCCATGGCTTGGACAGGGGCACTCTGTGCTGGGTCAGGAACTGGCTCAAGGGCCGGGCCCAGAGAGTGCTGGTGAACAGGGCTGCATCCAGTTGGCAGCCGGTCACCAGTGGTGTTCCCCAGGGGTCAGTGCTGGGCCCAGTCCTTTTTAACATCTTTATCGATGATTTAGATGAGGGGATTGAGTCCATCATCAGCAAATTTGCAGATGACACCAAGTTGGGAGGGAGTGTCGACCTGCCGGAAGGCAGGAGGGCTCTGCAGAGGGATCTGGATAGACTGGAGAGATGGGCTGACTCCAATGGAATGAAGTTCAACAAGGCCAAGTGCCGGGTCCTGCACTTTGGCCACAACAACCCCCTGCAGCGCTACAGGCTGGGGACAGAGTGGCTGGAGAGCAGCCAGGCAGAAAGGGACCTGGGGGTGCTGATCGACAGGAGGCTGAACATGAGCCAGCAGTGTGCCCAGGTGGCCAAGAAGGCCAATGGCATCCTGGCCTGCATCAAGAACAGTGTGGCCAGCAGGAGCAGGGAAGTGATCCTTCCCCTGTACTCTGCATTGGTGAGGCCACACCTTGAGTATTGTGTTCAGCTCTGGGCCCCTTAGTTCAGGAAGGATATTGAGGTGCTGGAGCGGGTCCAGAGAAGAGCAACGAGGCTGGTGAAGGGACTTGAGCACAAGTCCTATGAGGAGAGGCTGAGAGAGCTGGGGTTGTTTAGTCTGGAGAAGAGAAGGCTTAGAGGTGACCTCATCACTCTCTTCAGCTACCTGAAGGGAGGTTATAGCCAGGTGGGAGTTGGTCTCTTCTCCCAGGCAACCAACAATAGGACAAGGGGACATGGGCTCAAGCTCTGCCAGGGGAGGTTTAGGTTAAATGTTAGGAAGAAATTCTTTACAGAGAGGGTTATCAGGCATTGGAACGGCCTACCCAGAGAGGTGGTGGATTCACCATCCCTGGAGGTTTTTAAAAAGAGATTGGACGTGGCCCTTAGTGCCATGATATAGTAATTGGAGTTGGATCAGGGATTGGACTTGATGATCTTGGAGGTCTTTTCCAACCCAATCTATTCTATGATTCTATGATTCTATGAAGTCATTTTGTATAGACAATGGCCTGCTTTTCTTAAGATGGAGATAATAAAAAAAGGACTGAGGAAAGACCCACAAAAGTTCAGACCTTTGCCATGCATCTTGATACGACCAGCAGTCCTCAGATGAGATTTTGAACAGTTCTAAAACGGAGCTTGCTTTCCTCATCCAAGACTCAGTCAGCCAAACTAAACAACAAAAGTTGTCCATGTAAGTCTCAGAAAGCTGTCAAGAAGTTAGGAGTTTGGCATTAAATGATATCACTGGGAGGATTTTGTAGTCTCAGCTTTCAAAAGCTGAGGTGTCATTAGTGAATTTATGGAGGTACAGCGGATGGTAATTTTAATTGTTGAAACATGAATTATTGAAAAGCCTGAAAGAAGTAGCTCAGAAATAAACTAAGTGCCCACAACCAGCAACTCATAAAAAAAGAAGAGAGTGATGCTAGACATAAATGCCTCATCTCCTGTTTTGGTCCTGAAGGACCTGCCCAGCAGTTTCTGGGAAGTGATGCTGTTGCTCCAGAGAGAATGAGGTTCTTTCCCACTTATCACTTTGGATTTCCAGATCTAGTTTTCTTTATCTCCTGAATATAAAATAAAAAAGAAGAAACAATATAAGAGCCACATGAAACTAATTTATTGAAACCATGATCTCCAGGGAGACATAGAGGAAACCATACAAACTGCCCTATAAAAGAAAAGAAGAAAAAAAGAATATTGTAATAATTTGCAACAGAGCAGGCAGTTCAACAATAACAACAACAACAACAAAAAGAGACAGAATTCTAAAATTCAGTATGAAAACAAAGAAACCACATGAAATACTTATTCCAGCACAGAAGGAGAAATAAAAATGGAAAGAACAACAATAAAGGAGATCTATTAAAAATTATCTTAAACATAATGCTGAATCTATACCACTACACTAGGTTGTTTGGGACCTGTATTTTGAGAAGTCAGCATGTTAAGCTCCAGATATTGCCTTGGAAACCTGAGCTACGGCTGTGTACTGGCAACTATGTCCATATCATTGCTCCAGAGGTCCAGGCTGTGCACCGAGAGAGTGAGTATTCTCCTCTTTGTGCATGGCTAAAGTTCTTAGCCCTTCTTTGCAGCAGAAGAAACAGTCACCATTTAATTACAGCATGCTGCTTGAGTTGCAGATTGCCAGTATCGTTAACAAGCTGTTTTCCCGTGATACTAAAAAGCATAGTCCTGAGAACAAGGCTTAACTGGAAATAGGTAACCTGCCTGCTCTACCTAGGCACGCCCTTGGTCTGTTGTGTGATTATGGACACTGTGCTACCTCCTCATCAGGACACATGCTATGACTGTGCTATACATGAAACACAGAGACATAATAAATATGTTTGTTTGTATGTATATGTACATATATATGAATGCATGGAGTGTTATATTTTTTCCCCTCTTGATGCTTAATGCAAGTTGTTTGTGTTAATGGAAAACCAAATTGCATTGTCCATTTTAATTTTTACTTTAGATTTAGTAGCTCTCAAGATCAATAATACTCAAGAGACACCACACACCTACAGGACGTTCCCGAGATATGGTGAATCAGCCATCAGATCATGCCCTCCTGCAGTCCTTATCCATGCTTCTGCCTGTGCTAGTGCTGGCTGGAGGGGATGCCATACTCCAGCACTGAGGCCCATCTGTACCACCACAAGTGGCTGCAGCAGGGAACAGACCTCAGTTACTTTTGTCACTCACTCCTTCACAGGTTTTTCACCCAGAGTGAGCAGTTAAAAAGGACTAGCATAGATAAGAAATCCAATTTCCAATGTCAGTTCCATAATCAGACAGGAGAAAAAAAAATTGGTCATTTCAAGCTGAGGTATGCACGTGCCATTGTCACTGCCAGCAAATCCACTGTGAGCAGAGACAAGGGCTGGTGTTGGGAAAGTTGCTGGCTCAGTAGGTACTGATAAAATGTTAATTTTAATAGTTCATTTTTTTAAAAACATTTGAAAAATACACTGTGGTCAGATATCCCATTGGTGTGAGAGGGTTTTAAAAAAACCTACAGCTTTGCAGCTCTTCCTATCTAATTTGCTGGGCAGGCTGAGACCCAGTCTGGTACTTGTTTCTTTTTGTGGGAAAAGCACCTAAATCCAGGATATTGTATTAGAAAACTCAATTGCCTTATAGAGAAACCCTGTGAAAAGCTTACCAGAAGAATAAAAGTGGTGAAGGTGTACAAATGGGTATCTTTTTTTCTCTATGTTTGTGTTACAACACACACACACACAGACGGGAAACCATGATAAAGCGCATTATTAAGGTTGCTCTACCAATTAACTAAAATGCAGGCAATGCCAGAATGAAGATTGCCTGTGCACTCTTATCTCTGTTGCTCTTATACCCATATGCAGCATATACAGTTTTAAGAATATCACATATTAACTTTCCCATATACCTATGCCTCATCAAGTGCACAGGGCAGCTGAGTCCTTTTAGTGAACAATTATTCAGTGTTTTATGCTATCCTTGCTATTCAATATGAGTTTTTACACCTTATTTATTATTCATACCTGTAGTGGTTTGAACCTTGTTTTCCCCCAGAGGCTGAAAAAGTGGTAACCCCCAGGGGTGGAGACCCCTGGAAGTTTTGAAGTTCTGCCCAATGAGCCCTCCTGCAGAAATGAAAACATATCACAAGCACCGGAAGAGAAGAGTTGTAGTTTGGTTGGTTGAAGAAGTAGCCATGTTGTGGCAGAGCCACGAGGAAAGGGGCCTGGAGCCCCTCGGGGCCTCCGGGGCCCCCCAGCCCCAGTTGGGAGCTACAGAGACAGAGCAGAAGTGGCGGCAGTGTCCAGAGACTCTGGATAAGAGCCAGGACAGATAAGAACTGAACCGGAGGAAGCAGCAAAAGGTAGCAGCAGAACCACGGAGTTCTGGGGGTAGGAACTGATACCAGATTCCCCCCCCCAAACACCTTTAAGACCTCCTGGAAGGAGGAAGATGATGGACTCTTACTTGAAAGAGCCTTGAAGTGCAACATGCACTGCAGAGAGCAGCTGAGAAGCTCAGTCGTCCTGAGAGCTGAGCCAGGACGGTGTGGGAGGTTGGCCTTGGGGGCCCTCCCTTGCTGCAAGCTACAAAGAAGCTCGCAGCCTGAGACAGGGCACAGAGGCCCTGCAAGGAGCTTCAATCTCCTGGAGATACCAGACCGTCACGAAGACCCCCTGCGTCTTCGTGATATGACGTGGTGAAACGACCTTTGTCTGGGGTTACGAAGCCCATGGAAGACCCCTTTGCCTGCGTCAAGGGGCCGAGGGGGATACCCCCCTCGTGAGTGCTGGCAGAAATCCAGCTATCAGCTGCTGCACGCATGAGATGAGGAGAACCTGCTGCCTTAGAAGAAGTTGCTGCCCTGAGAGACTGGAAAGGATCTGTCCTTCTTTCCCTCCTGGACTTTTATTTGGAGGGGAGAGGAGATCTGATCCATTGTAAATACTATATGTCATGGTAGAGATAGTCGTGATCGTGTGTATAATGTGTTATAGTATTTATTTGTACAGTCATTGTAATATATTCCCTTTCCCCCATTCTGAGTCTGGTTGTGTTTTGTCTGGAAAAACCCATCTCACATTAGGTTGAGATGTGGGAGGGGGGATGGAGCTAGGGAATTGGATTTTGGGGTTATCTCAAACTATGACAATACCTATAAATCCTGAAGCGAGGATGAAGATATCAACTTCTTTACAGGCTTTTCTGTGGTACGTACTGTTATGAAGCCTGACTGTTTTGCAAACCATAATGAATATATTCTCCCACTAGCTCTGTAGGATGATGGTGAGAGTTACCTCCATCTTAAAGCTGGCAAGTTAAAATATAGAATTAGTAGGATCAGAAGTATGCCATAAGTTTAGACACTTACTTTTGAGTATATTAGCTACTAGATTTTTCACCTTTTTTTTTTTTTTTTTTTTTTTTTTTTTATTTTAGTAGAGGATGAATAGTGAGCACTTCGAGTTTAGGACTTAGACCATGACCGACTTATGCCATCTCTTACTTTGGAGTCAGGGCTTTTTCCTCATACTGAAACTCCAGTCTCTCCTTTTGCAATCCTCATGCTGGCCCTGTCTTTGATCAGTCTACCAATATTACTGCAGCCTACAAATGTATCCAAGGAAAAATACCTAAGCAAGAAAACCATGGTTAAAAGACATTAGGTAACTATTTGCTCTCACTGACACGACAGCAAATAGTTACCAACTTCCCACTGAGACGTTTACGCTATAATTTGAAGATACTTAAATATCAGAAAAATATGGAGTAGCCTTCCACCCAAAGAATGGGCAAAGAAAGGCACTTTTAAGATGCAGGCTAGTATGATTCCAGATGGGCAAATGTGTATGTGGTGTCTCCAAGAGCTGGGATCCCTTTCACTCCTGTGGCTACCTGTCCCTTGTTTCTGCTTCAACCAAAAGAGGTTCCTCAGTCTCATGAGCTCTCTTCCATCCAAGGTAGGGTGAAGCAGGTGCTAAGCTACACGCAGCTGGGTGGAGATCAGCTTTAGCTTGTATCTAATGTTGAAGGCTCTAACGCCCTGGTCATGGGGAAAGGAAGTAAAGGGGAGAGCTTTGTTCCCTCACTGGACTTGGTCATTCAGCCACTGAAGGTGGGTGGAGAGGGGACCTAAGAGCTCTGCAGGTGTGAACACACCATGATGTGTGCAGGGCAGTTGGTAATTAAATAGTCTTCAGGATTTCATTTGATAACATCAAGGTCTCCACTTGGTGGTGGTGATTTTTTTTCAACTTATAAACTAGACTAATTTGTGAACAAATTCACAAGAAGGTAGATGTTCAGGGAGAAAGCAGTCTTATTCAGCTTGTCAATCTTGCCTAAAGATGACAGAACTCCTCAGTTGCTCAGAGCAAAGGGCTCAGGAAGACTTTTTTAAAAAATGAAAAGCAATGTATCCTCCCTATTTATGTAATTTTAAGTGCCTGAGCTATAGCTTTATGCGGTTTATACAACTGCAGAAAACATTACTGCAGAAACCTGACACAAACATCTGGCACACATAAACGGCAGCCCAGGCATTCCGTGTATAAGAAATTGAAAAGAGGGTCTTACAATGGAAAGTAATCTTAAGAATGGGTGGAGCCCATTCCAGCCCTACCTGTAATATTAAATTTCACTGCTTTGAAGCATGTCACAAGTGTTCTATGTCCTTGCTGTATGTCCTGTCATGTTGTTACACAGCAAAAACTCCCTTGTTCTCTATATGAACAAGACACTCTGATGGGGATACACACCTGTGTTTCATTTTTGGGGTGTAATTTGGCTAGTGGGGTTCACCAGCTGTGCACTGGATCATACTTGCATGTGTACAGAAGCAGGTGTGTGTATGCAGATACTTGCAAGCGTGTGTGAGCATACACGCACACACATGTGCAAGGATGCTAGAGATACTTACCCCATGACTGATTTCACTCCAGATCTATGACTGTGTCCTGGCATTTGACAATGAGTTTCAGAATAGGAGGTTTCACACTGCTGTTCCACTCCCCAGTGAAGACAATACCCCTTGCTGCTCATGACAGTTTCTTTGCAGTAGCCTCCACACTGAAAGTGGAGGCATGACCTTTGGGTCCAGAAATTTCCCCCAGGCAAGGAGGCATGGCGTGGCCAAATCAACAGCGCACTGCATGCATCAGACCCTGTCTTCACACTTGCTACAGTTCAGACAGTGTGGAGAGGAAGAGTGTGAAGACATTCTTTCCAAGGAAGAATGTCAATTTGACCACATTTTGGCATCACAGCCACTGCATCAAAGATGCAGAGATATAGAAATCCCTCTTGTGAGCTGCAGCAAAGAATGGCAGGACAGCAGCATCATTCAAAGTGGTGCAGTATCACTGCCAGGCTGAAGGCATGGGCTATGTACCTCAGCAGGTGGATGTTTGTTTGTCTGGTGTCCAGACAGAAGGATAAGCCCGACACCTGCCAGCATGGTCGTAACACTCTTTTTTGTCTAGGGAGCAGGAGCAGCTGCTCTGCACAGGTCTAGGGTAGCAGTTGTGGGGTCCAGGAGTCACAGACTGGTGGGGCTGAGGAGCAGCTGGGCAGACAGAGAATCACCATGTGCATGAGTCCTTGCAACGTGGTGGTTCCTCAGGCTTTCAGGTACATTGTAGAAACCATTGGAAAGTGTGATCCCACCTTTAAAAGACAAACTCACTGAGAGCCAAGTGGCAAGGACATTCACACAGGAAGGGAGGTCCTTAATATTTTCTTCACAGAGGTATGAACTTTCATTTCCCACATATCAGGAGACTGTTCCAGCTGGTGTTCCCACTCTATGCTGTTAGAAAACTAGTGACATTCTCCTCTCCAGTGTGGTTGGTGCTGCTGCAAGGAAAACAAGCTTCTGGTGAGCAAGAGGAGGGCCACATGGACTCAGGGAAGGGAAAATTCTGTCTCCATTGCCAACATTGCCACTCTATTCCATCAATGGGTTTTCAATATAAAATGCATGAATAACGCAAATTTTATTTAACTTGTACTTAATTAAACTGTACCCCTTAATGCTTTTACTGGGTCTGTGTCTGAGTCATATTGCAGATTCTGAACAGGTAGTGACTGGAAAACAAGTCTTTGACATACCCTCTAAATGCCTTTTTGAGATAAAAATATGGTTTTTTTCCTACAAGCAGAGTAAATTACTGGGCTTTGTTCCTGGCCCAGTGACTATAAAAATAGCCTGGCCATTGTCTCACTCAATAAACCTATAGCAAATGAGAAAAATTGCTTTAAGGTTGATTTTTTTTTTTTTTATAAAGCATCTACTTGGGATGGCCTGAAATGAAAAGCAATTGCTTTATCTAATCTTGCCAGGAAAAGCATTTCAGCACAGAGGAGTATGAAAGTGAACACTTGACCCTCCTTGGAGGCTAGTTTCCATATGGGGTCAGGCAGAAAGACAGAATCTGATGATGGTTGAAGATAAATCCAGGATAAATCATGGAAGCTGACTGAGAGTTCAGGCTTTGTGGTTTATACTTGAGCCTTATCACCACTGAAAGAAAATTGAAGTGATTATATAGTACTTTGAACTTAATGGAAAGAAGAAAGATAGTGAATGGTTGATTACATCTCTTTTTGAAATCATCCAAGTACAGGCCGCTGCCCATTAAACTATTGCCAAGGCAGCACTAGCTGGCAGCTAGATAGCTCAAGGTCCTCTGTCTAGCCTTCCCTGGTAAAGATTAACTATATGTCTCATTTGCCTTCATACTCAGAGCAAGCCAGAAAAAAAGGCACTGCAGGAGCTTTCCATGCTTCTCTGGATCCAGAGCAGGCTGCAATTAAAATAGTGGGATTCTTGGGCTCCTGTGGGGATGGGAGAACCTGATTCACAGGAACATAAGAACAATGCCTCCTATATTCCTATAAAACAAGTTGCAAGCTGTAATTCCCCAAAATTTGCTTGAGAATACAATTACCTAGAATTACTGTTGTTTTTTTGGAGACTCTCAAGCAGAGGCTTGACTCATGACTGTGAATACTCCTGCTCAGCAGAGTGCAGCACGTAAGGAAACAGCCAGAGACATGTGTGTTGGGTGCTCTGAGATGCTGCAGGAAGGTGTTTTCTTGGTACCTGATGTAAAGACATGGCCAGGAAGAAAAGTGGCAAAGTTTTAGCCACTACTAAGAATAAGATAAGTTGTTGCACAAGTTACATAGCAACCACTAATTCAGACACAACAAGTTATGAACTCGCCTATGATGGAATTTTGAGAGTCATAATGAAACTGTAGTAGAGTGAAGAAATAGCAGAAAGAAGATGGGGGATGATAGTGACATCGTAACTGTGACTAAATCACTTGCACTTTCCTCTTGCAGGTTCATCCTGCAGGGTCAGCTCAATGTCTAATAATGGTGCCTATTGTCAGCATTAACTATGTCACAGCAGAAGTTGCTGCAGCTGACCATGAGGTTTCCTCCATGCTCTGCAGGAGGATTGTATGTCGCCACCAAAACATGTTGTCCTGGGAGAAGATAAAACTGAAACTTGAGCTGGACTCCACAGCACTAAGAGAAAAAGTGCTCAGGATCCATATGATGGGGAACAGAATAGCATTGTGCTGATGCAGGCAGAGCCCTAGTGTTAAAGCTGATGCCTAAACACGTATCAGAGCTTGCTATGGGTGGCAACAGCAAAGATTTGAGCCTGTCAATCAGAAAAAGCAAGCGTGAATACATCCACTTTCACATAAGGAAATAAGAAGTACTGTTGATCTTGGCAACATTGGGTTGTCCTGTTTGTGAAAGACTTGAACCGGAGCTGATCTAGAAGTCACCAATGTTCTTTTGCACCCTATTTCTAAAGAAGGGCAAAAAAGACACTACATTTAATTTTAAAAAGAGCTAAAATCAGGGATCTAGTGAGAACTTTATTATTATTCCACTGTAGAAATATATCAAAAAGAGATTGCTGGTCTGCATATAGGTTAATTCCATGTTTAGCCACAGGAAGCAGGCACTTGTATATAATTCAGCCAACCAAGAAGACACATAAAAAGCAAAATTCCCCTTCATTCAGAAATAGAAAAATCACTTCTAAGTGATATATTTTTGGTCTATTCCCAGCAATAGAAAAATAAATGGGAGTTTGGTGGAATACAAAGGCTGTCTGGGAACTGTTTAGGTACACTAACACGGCCTTCGAAGGGGCCGTGATACCATTTTCTTTCCATGTTTACAACGTGGCCAGGTTGTAGCACGTTTCTTAATTAGTTTCAGCATATGAGAACAGCCTATCTTTACCTCAGAGCAACACCATCAGTAACTCATGGTTATGGTCCCCAAAAAGACTCCAGCTTCTTCCCCTGCCCTCCACCCACTCATGCCCCAGTCCTCCCATCTGAACTCTTTGCTGAATCCCACCAGCAGATAGCTGGGGAGCTTGGTGTTCAGGTGAAATATGCCAGCTGATGGAGGAACTGATACCCTGAAAATTTGCCTTCACTGAAGAAATTAATCTTTTCCTCTACATAGATACTAATTTTATCAAAACTTTCTGTCCTTCTGTCAAATGTGATTGCAATGGGCAGTGAGTCAAAAAGCTCCTGTGACAGATGGCCTAAGAGAAAGGTAGTAAAATCCAGCTTTTTTAGGAGGTTAGTGAAGTAATGGTAAAAATAATCAGTTTGCAAGCTTTAAAGTTGCAAGCTATCAAATGCAGGCATACATACTGATTTTTAGTTACGAAAAGAAGGCCATTCTTTAAAAAAGGTGGAAGAGCAATATATATGCATATGAATGCATATGCACATAGGCAAAAATGGTGGAATAACTTCAAAACTGAGTCTAGAGAGTGAAAACAAAGAACGAGATTTCTTAAGACAAGTTCAAACCAAAGCTCTAGTTAGAATCTTCTGGATTTTATGGAAAAGAAGATATATACCTAGATTCATGTTCAAATGTCCTAACTCAGCAATGAACTCAAAATTGCTCACAGAGACTGACATGCCTGACATGTAGTAGGGATTTTACTACTACTACTCACATTTTACTCCAGACAGAAGCTAAAAGTCCCAGACTAAGATTGTGGGTCCTTTCTCATGATGATCTTTGTCTTACAGTTGCACTTTTGGAAAATATGATAGTGGGTTTGTGTAGTTAAATAACACTTCCTTTTCCCAGGAGGAACAGGATATTCCACACCACATTATGTCTGTCCAGCTATAAAAGAGAAGGCAGAGTTAACTCAGCCCTTCTTCTCTTTCCGGGATGGCCCGACAGACAGCTGCACCTGTCTGAGATGCCGCTCCGTGGGGGGGGTAGAATTTTTTTACTGTTATTTTTCTTTGCCTGTGTGTTTGTAGCGTTATTAGTCTCTTCTTTTTTCTCCGTGTGAATACAAACTTTTTTCCTTGATAAGCCCTGGTTTTTTCACACTTTTTTACTTTCGTCTCACCTTTGGGGGCCAGCGAGGGGAATCTGTGCAGGCTCAGTGGACACCTGGCGTTCAGCCAAAGTAAAGAACCACAAATTTTGGTGCCGAAACCCGGCAGGATAGCCAAGAGAAGACTGTTTATATAACAACTGCCTCACTTATCTATTTGTTTTGCTAACCTGGGAATATATAACAAAAACATGGCAGTTCGCCAAGTTCTGGTGGGTGTTCCTGTAATTTTACTAACAGTTTTGATAGGATGTGGAACTTATCCCTTAAAGGACAAAGGAGAAAAAAAATCAATCTTTTTCCCTTCTTAATTTTGACATAGAGGGCCTCGTAATGAAAGGACCTGCGATTCTTACTAATCCTTACCTGAGTTTTCTGGCTATATTACTGCTTATAACCAATGTTCTTAAAACATTATGGGGAGTGGGGAAGGTAGTGTTGTTTTTGTTGCCTTGTACTAGGACAAAACTAACCTCGAGAGAGAATTTACTGGGGTGTTCTCTAAAGGGGCCAGTTCCTGGGTGGCAAGGGATGTGGATGAATTTAGGCAGGTTCTTAGGGCATCTAACACCCCCTGTTGCTTGGGACTTCACATCAGAACAAGTATTCAACCCCAACAAACTGACACGTCGTTTGATGGAAGGATGCCTTGCCTACCCCTATCAAAACCAGCAACTTCTCACGCTGTACTGGGGCCTGGCCTGTGTCTATAGAGTATTGTTCAATACTCTAAAAAGACTGACTGAGGCAGGGAAAGCAGACCGAAGCTCCCAGGCTGCCCCGCCGCCGCCCCCTGTGGGAGGGCAGCGATAAGCTGGCCCAGGCCTCTCGGCACGTAGCCCGGAGCTGGCAGCAGTGGCCCCTGCGAAGGGGTGGCCAGGGCCAGGGCCGAGGCCGGGGCCGCAGAGACAGGCCCTGCAGCTCCCCCCCGGGCCCGCCCCACGAACAGCTTGTGCTGGAACCGATCCTGCCGGCTAAGCCTAGCCGGCTGAGCTGGTGCGGCCCCGCCGCCTCCCCACCATGGGCGGGAGTGGCTGGGCCGAGAGATGCGGGGGCGCCGTGGCCTAGGCCAGGGAGGCAGAGTAGACCCGCAGCCCCCGGGCTCGCCCCGCGAGAAGCCCATGATGGAGCAGATGGGTGCATGAGAGAAGACAGTCACCCGTGGGAGCCCACCCAGTATGGAGTGGGCTCCTGCAGGAGATCTGTGGCCCGTGGAGAGAGGAGCCCAGGCTGGAGCAGGTTACTCCCAGGTAAGACTCGACTCATGGCCCTGTGGGGAACCCATATCAGTGCAACTCATCCATCAAGGATTGCATCCTATGGAAAACCCATTGAGGTGCAGAGATGCCCTGCACCCCATGGAGGAATGAACTTTGGGACGGCAGATATGGAAGACCTGCGGCCTGGCAGGGGAACCCACGTGGGAGAGGTCCATCAAGGACTGTTTCCTGTGGGACGAACTCCAGAGAACAGGGGAAGGAGAACTCAGAGCTTTAGCCCCCTGTAGCCCATGGTGAAGACCGTGGTGGAGCAGGCTGTCCTCCTGCAACCCATGGAAGGGTGACTCATAGGACAGCAAACCTGGAAGACCTGTTGCCCTATGGATGGACTCCTCTCCCTGAACTCATGCAGAGGGAGGAGGGAGAACATAGAAGGAAGGAGAGGTGGTTGGAAAGTGTTTTTAAGACTGTTTTATTTCTCACTCTTTAGCTCTTATCCTGTTAGTACTAAATTTTAGTATTATCCCCATATTGAGTCTGTCTTGCCTGTGTGACCTCTCCCAGCTCTTAGTGATTTTCATGGTTGCCTAGAATCTGGCCAAGGTCAACCCTCAACAGTTCACCAATCTTGACTCCTGGAAGCCAATACTTACTATCTCTTCTGAAAAAAAATTAGGTGTTCATGAAACTGCCATGGCTTAGGGCTCCGTTCAGTTAAGCAGTGGGTTGTCAATACCAGAGGTGTTTCGGGGTGTTATTCATGTAGCAAGAGCTTCATCTTGACACAAGGGTCAGAGGAGGTACAAGAATGCTGTTGCTTTAAACAATCCTCACAACAATGATAAGCTGAAGAAGAAGAGGTGAAAGACACTTTCTCCTTTTCTAATGGCACCTTTACAGTGCTGGGTACTTTTCTGCCCCCATAGAAAGGATCCTGGCTAATCTCTTTCCCATCCTGGTTGTTGGATCAGACTCCCACAGTGTGAAACCTCTAAAGGTGATACCAGAATTTCCACCTTAAGCACTCCTGAGGCTTTGATATTGCTTTTCCCTGTGAAGTGTTTTGAGGTGAGTCTTTTTCAATCAAACCTTGTACTCAAAAGCTTTCTACTGCCTTGAAAAATACTCTCCAGGACATCCATGCTTCCCACCCTATCCCAACCCACCCCATTGCAGTGGCAACCTTCAGAGGCTGCTTGTGGGTGGCTTGTACCAGAGGTGTGTGTGGGCAATGGACACTCAGGGATGTTTGAAGTGCAGGGGTCCCATGTGCCTAGGAGGTACGTTTTCACTGCTCCTTTCCCTAGGACTGCTGCATCTCTGCTGTGTGTGGCACACACTGGGGCAGCAAGACTGGCCTCTGAATGCAGAGTAGGCATAACCTCCTGCAATATTCCCTCTTAGCATTTTGCTTGTTAACCTACTTCAGCTTCTTGGGTACATTGATATATCCAACGAACTCAGAAGTATTTGGCATTATTTGGCAGGAGTTAGCTTGGCTTACTTGCTTCTTTCTTTATATTTGACTTATGTCTGGACCTACAGGACTCTTCTTTGTTTATCTATACATGCTGAGCCTAGTTACACAAATGCAAACAGGAAAATGAATAGGTGTATGGTAAGTCAACTCCTGCGCAAAACTGGCATTCCTAGTTATTTTGTCATTTCCTAATGGGAAGATAATGAAAAGCAAACCATTAAAGATAATGAAAAAAATCAGGTTGAGAAATCAAGCCCTGAAATAGAAATGATATTTCTGAAGTGGATGTCGCCAGCTGTAAAATAATAATCTCTGTGGTATTGCTACATATAGATGATAAACACTTCTCACAGAAAGGAGATAGATAAATGGGATGAGAATTATTTCTGCAGTGAGCTCTCTGATTTGTGAGATTTCTGGGATTTGAATGCTCTGGTTTTTGCTCTTGATGGTAGTTGTTTACTTTTATTTTCCTTCTGTTTTAAATGTGGAAGGAGGGGAAACTAACATCATAATACATATATTCTCTTGGCTTAATCTGATCACAAAGGTTACAAACTCCACCAACTATGCCAGAAGAGCTTGTAAATTTTTGAAGTTAAATGAAGAGATTAGGTTTGCTGAACATGCAAAAGTCTATCATCTTTACCAGTGAAGAAATTGAGCTATTAAACTATTTGATCCACAACTGTTTGGCCTGAAGTCTCTCACAGGCAGGCTGATCTTCATTCTCCATCCCACTTTTTTCCAGGTACAATTCCCCAAAACAGCTGAACCCCAGAGGAGCCCAAGTTTTCATGACTGCGATCTTTGTGCACTAAGGTGCACATGGTGGGATTTGTCTCACTTGGTGTTAGCTCTCAGACACAGGGTATGTCATCTAAGCTGGCTGTCCAGCTCTCCCTCCAACCATCAAAGATACCTGTGAAGACAGCAAGCTGGGCTCAATGTGGGACGAGCATACCAGGTAGGAATGCTGAACCCCTGTCTCCTTTCTCTGGTCATGGAGGCACCTGGATAACTAGCTTCCACCTAACTCCCCATGTTGATCAGGTGGGATGAATTCCACCCAAAGAGCTAACCCAAATGACAGATAGATAAGATGGGTGGATGGGCACCCATTCCAACACCTATGTGTGTATGGGATACACTAGCTATGTCTTTACATGTAAGTCCTGTCTCTGGGAAAGGGCTAACTGTTCATTTTAATTGACTATATATTCCAGTTTTTTAAGAGAACAAGGTTCGTGCTCTTTGCTCTGCCTGCCTATCTTCCTCTCACTCAAGCCCTTTTTTATAAGCTCATTTCTCTGACTTCCTCTACCCCTAACCTCACAAAGATTTAGTTTTCAGATGCCAAGTGGCATTACTTGAACACAAAAGGTGAATTATGTCCATACCCCAGATTCACCTACATCTTATAGGTTAGAACCCCCTCTTAAGAAATGTAGACAGACAGCCCTCCAGGCTGAGGAGAGTACTCAGCCCTTCTCACCCTTTTCCTGGATGAGGGGCTGGAGGCACAATATAATGCTGCTTCTTCTTTTGAGAACGCATGCAGGATAACTCTAGAGGAGAAAATACAATGCAGAAAGAATCGTGTCTTGCCAATACCATGCAAGGAGTCTTTCTGCTGTGTCTTTTGCAACCGTATTTGTCTATCTCGCATTGGTCTCTTTAGTCACCAGCGCGCTTGTAGCAAATGTGGGTAGAGTCCTTCTCAAATCTTTGTTCACGAAGCCCAGCCATGATGATGACTTTGAGCATGAATCTATTACTCACAGTAACTCCTGTAAGTGAATTACAGTAGCTGTTCTTTCTTCTTCTCTGTCACTTCCTCAGACTCCTGCAGAGATGTAGTAGTGAACCCCCAGACTACTGCAGAAATCCTCCTGTTAGATGTTAAAGGCAAGATCTTGAAATGAGTGTACCACTATTTCAGAGACCTGTAGGTTATTTGTTTCTACCTGCACCATGTTCAGATGTGTTTCTGCACCGTGTTGTCACCTGCAAATGCCTAAAGAGCAGATTTCATTAACACACATCTATTTTTTCAACCATAGTCTTTTATCGAAAGAGCTGTGAAAAGACGCTGGTTCCCAGAAAAAGCTACAAGATGTCCTTCAGCACAGCCCCTTGCCATCTCACTTTAAAGCAATTTCTTTCTTTCTGCAATTTGTGTGTTTTTCCTTTTTGTCTTTTCCATTTCACCTAATGATTTCCCACATCCCAAGTGCTTCTCAGATGTTTGGACAGCTTCACTTGGATGCAACTACCTTCCTTAAAGCAATCAACCAGCTCTCTTGAAAGCAGAGGTGTTATGCTGGCCTGGTACCCTTCAGCTGGAAGAACAACAAGCTGTTGTTCTTTCTTTCATTTTTCATTAATCATCATATCATTAATCATTCCCT
This sequence comes from Corapipo altera, assembly GCF_003945725.1. Classification (NCBI taxonomy): domain Eukaryota; kingdom Metazoa; phylum Chordata; class Aves; order Passeriformes; family Pipridae; genus Corapipo; species Corapipo altera. The sequence goes on along the minus strand of NW_020884875.1, from coordinate 12,971,117 downwards.
TCCGTTAAAATTTGTCATGTACTCTTGCATACTATTACAATCAAGCTAATGGGCCTTTAGATACAAGTTCACTTTCTTAATTAGGGTTACTATATTTACTATAGTTCTCAAGTCATGTGGATTCCTCTCCTTCACAGCTTGACAAAATTATGTGGACTGGCTGCCAGGTCTCCGAGAGTCCTGCAGTGAGGGATTTGCTCCCTGCCAGCTCTCAGAGTTTTGCATCTCCACCAAGGAGGTATTTTCAATTTCCTGACACTCATCCCATATCTGTCCTCCTTTTCCCCAGATTTTAATGTTCTTACAGAAAACCAAAGCTGAGCTTCATTTAGTGTTTTCACACACCTACACCAACTCAAATCCTCTCAGTGTAAAAACATCACTTCTTTTCTTCTTGTCTGTAAAATATTTTTTATTTCAATAGCTAAATGACTTTTTTTATTATTTCCTTTTATTATTACTATTTAATTTCCTCTGCAAATTTCTAATTCAGTTTGACTTTTGGCAATGTTTACCCCAGCTTTGTGCTTCCTGGCCTCCAAACCAAAGTTTTCTTTGCTTATTAGCTGTGCTGGACTTTCTAAGGGGATTCTCCATCCATTTTGGTCTGTAGCCCCTTCTTGCAAGTTTTCCTCCTTTCCTTGTGAAATGAATTCCAGAGAGTTCCTTGCAGCTTTTATTGAAAATAAATTATAGTTCTCCTTCAACTGAAGTACCTTACAACTCCTTAGACTGATTGGCCTCACTAATCAGTTTACCTTCTGAAAACTGTGCTTTCAGAACTGGTAATCTGACTTATTTTCATCTATGCCTCCATTTCATCTAAAAGCTTGGCAAACGGCTCAGTTTAGCTCTGAAATTAATGTTAGTCTTTCCACTGGCTGTAGAAACTTGGATCTGTCCTGTTTAAATGTTCTCCAGGGCTGAGGGTGTAAACACAACATTATGGGCCATGGTTTCAGCTGCTTTAAATTGCTACAGCTCTACTGGACTCTGGCCAGTCAAGTGGAGTCTCCCTTGTCTCAGAAGCTGAAGTTTTCATCAAAGTATTTTGGAAGCAACTACAGTCTCTTAAATTACTAGAAAAGAGATATTTTGCCATCTTTCCACAGAAGAAACTGCAATAAAATCTGTGTTCTCACACTGCTTATAGTAGTCTCCAGATTAATTTACTATATCTGTCACAATATATTATCGATGCCTTCCAAGTGCATTACCTCATTTGAGAGCCTCTTCTTTTTGTATGCATCAGATGACAAGAAAAAAAATCAATGTGGTATAAATAATCTTAGGATTATTTGCATGCCCAGACTCTCCCAGTCCTCCTACTTGTGGTGATTACAAGTTAGGGTTCAGATAACAGCAACAGTAATGAGAGACTGAGATACCAGCAGCAATCTTCAAAATCTCCAGTGAGTTGAACAGGGCAGGCTACAAAGGGGCCATAGGCTAGTTATGATATCAAAGTTTGACAAAGTGGTAGCACACTGAATTGGACAGCAAGATTATACAGTCTGAGAGTGTTAGATCATCACTGCTTCTTCCCCTCTTCAGTACACTACACCACTTCTCTATCACCAGGAGCATCTAAAGATATACCAGAGGAGAGGAGGACAGAGAAGTCAAAAGGATCATAGCACAAGTGAAATGTGCCAGTTACCTATGAGGACATTTTGTGTCTTAGGGCAAAATAATACACCTGTGTAAGCTTAAAGGTGAAGTTTTTCAGCAAAAAGTCATAATAATAAAAAAGTCTGTAATGGCTTTCTGCCACCGACCATACAACATTAATAATTTCCTGATAGTGTGCTGCTACTCATTCAATATTAATACAGTGTTAGCTGGTGCTAAATAGCTGCTTACACTTGACATGCTTTGAATTATTTGCATGTGTAGCTCCTCTGTATTGGCATTTAAACAAAGGGAGGCATGAATTCCAGAATTCAGCTGTCCTTTTTTCCTGCATCTCCTAAACTATATCTATTATAAAATACATACCAATCTTGTCATGGGGTGCTTGATTCATTGTAATAGGTAGGCTAAGAATGGAAACATGGGTCTCCATTGCTAACTTGTGTTAGCAAACATTAGCCTAAGAACAAACTACTTCATTTTTGATAGGTATTATAGACTACTGAGGAAATGATTGCCACTGTGCCCACTTCAGACCGATAGCAAGCCTGACTACTGAATGCTGTGCCAACAGAGAGGGGAGTGCTGTAGGGCGGGAGGAGGGAGCCAGAGGCAGCAGCTGAGAGGAAAACAGAGGCAAAGACGAGTACCTCCCCCAAAGGAAGGGGCAGCCCTTTCAGTGATGGATGCCTGCTAAAACTTTCAATATGCTTCACAATAACATCACTGTAGTGATGAATGAACTGAGACTGAGCTAAAGAGAAATAACTGAGCCTGAAAATGTGTCCATTTCCAAATTGTTCCTCTCTTGAGGTATTGAATACTGTTTGATGTTAGACTAGTACCAGTCAAACCATTTGGACCAATCCAACACCAAGCTCAGCTCTCCACGGTCAAGTAACTGGTCCATGGCCTCTTAGCCTACACTCTCTGGAGCAGTGGTCACACACAGTTTTCTAAACATTGAAAATCCTCAAAATACATAGGAGTGTCACCAAAACTCAAGCACCCCTTGATCCTCTATAGTTTATACTGAAGTAATTTCTGACCTGGATTGTAGATTATTATTGACATTGAAGAGCAAACAAACAGGAAACCTCACCCTCTCTTTCTATCTTAAGTGCAAAATATTGCTTCCTCTTTGGAGGAAAAATCCAAGTCCCATATGCATAGACACTAAGGCAAAAAACTCATTGTAATTTATATTTGTGCTATACCAGGTATTTGGGTTGTTTTTTGGGGGGTAGGGTTGCTTGGTGGGGGTTTTTTTGTTTGTTTTGTTTTGCTGTTTTTGGGGGAGTTGGTGAGGATTTTTGTTTGGGTTTTGTTGTTGTAGTTTGGTGGGTGTGGGTGTTTTTTGTTTGGTTTTAATGATAGCACAGATGCCTACATAGTAAATTTTAGCCTGCTGACACAGTCTTACTTTTCTCAGTTGCTTTCTGCAGACTCCACATATTCTCTGGGGTTTCTGGGATCCTCAGTTTAAAGAAAGTACTCACTGTACTATGTGGCAGCACAGAGATGAGGCTCCAGTGCACTGCAGTTCTAGACACTGTTTTTACAGCAGTGTTAGAAAGTTAAATTCTAACCTTTTTGGGAGGGTAAAACACTGTGGGGAAATGGAGAAACTGACATCATTAAGGTTTATCAAACCTAGATAACTTGATAGAGTGGGAAAGTCTGACAAAATCTATTGCTTAATCTGCTGGGTTTATGAGCTTGGCATGAGATATTTAGGGAACTGTTAGTGTGTAAAATGTGAAAGTGGGAATTTAAAAGTCTATTAGGTATTTCTATGCTTCTGTTGATCCAGTGCCTCTTCACTGTTATGCCTTGTAATCTGCATATATCTTAATGCATGTAATATTTATGTATATTCTATAGTTTGCATGGAGTTTAATCTGATATCTTCTGCCATTTAGATCAATCCAGTTTGGAAAAACCAGCAGAACTGCAGTTAGTTCTATGCTGGCTGTCACCCACCAACCATCATGCATTTTCTTCCTGCTTTTCAGCCAGAACAAACATTATCAATTCTTTATTTTCCCACACTGGTGCCAGCTGCAGTGCCAGAGAAACATGCAGCTCTCAAGGATAGCAAATGAGCAAATGTGTCTCCCAGGCTGGAGGCTCAGCAACAGATGATGGCTGGACAGTACTATGCTTTGGGAAGAAGTGAGACCATTGGGGTCTGCCAGCACTCTTAGTGGAGGCTGGGTAGAGGATGCAGCAAGTCCTGGCTAGAGCAATCCTGTCATCCTCTGTTCATAAGCAACTTTACCTTTGTTCTTTCAGCTCAAACAATTGCTTATGGTTTGCAAAGACATGAAAATGTTGATATGCTCTCACATGGTCAGGAAACAACCTTCTGTAGCATTAAACCTGCATTATATGGGAAAACTGTGGTTTAAACATGTCTTAAAATGGCTTTTGGTGGTCCTCTTTGCAAACACATGCTTCTTCCTCCCAGCACCCCCCATGTTACCCATGCAGGAATGTCCTGCATAGCGCCCATGTTATCCATGCAGGAATGTCCTGGGAAGGTGTCCTGAGCCTTTCCTGTGATTGGGTGTTCCTGTAAACCCCTTGAGACTTCTAATTGGTTACTCTGTGAATCCTCCTAAAACCTATAAATGTAACATCCCCAACAATAAACTCTCTCTTGCCTCCTCTCCACGCCCGATGTCCTGTGTCCTGTCTCTGTGCTGGCCATGGGGCCACGTGTGTGGGGGGGAGGGGGAGCACCTTTCCCCTCCAGGCTCAGGGCCTGAAAAGACCCCTGAGAAACCCCTGGAGTTTCCCTTTCCCCATCCCTCAAAGTGTCGCAATGGTTCTTCAGATGGAAACGGAACTAGAACTGGGCCACCCCACGCCGTGGGTGGGGAAAGGGATCCAGAACCTTCCTTATTTTACAGTTCACACACAGAGAAAGTGCTTGGAGATGGAACAAGTCACTGCAGCATAAGGCAGGTCGTGCGCTGGCAGTGCATCAGCTGCACAGGGGAAACACTGCATGCTTCTGTCTGGTGGCTGTCTGCAAAAAACAGAAGGTAGGTCTTTGCCCTGGGGAACAGGGTGCTTCTCTCTGTGCCATTATGTGGGGTCTGGAAAGCTGTCTGCAAGCTCATCTGACCATGATGGTAGTCTGAAGCCTCCCTATCCATTTCTGATGCCTTTTATTGTCCTTTTCCTATAGCTTGCTGTGATGTTACCATGATGCTTTTTACATGAACAGTACTAGTGCAAATTTTATGGTGGAAATTTCCAGCTATCAGGCTTGATCTTGATTGTTGTCTCAAATTGATATTCCAATACCTCATTTTAGTCAGCATCTATTGCTAGAGGGTTTTTTAAGAACAAACAATTATTTAGATGCAGGAATTCACTCACTTGTAGAATAATTTATCTAATAAAGATTTGGCTTGCTATTTTACATTGTTCTTCCTCATGAAGAAAGGTGTTATGACTCTGTAAAATTTACCATGTACCTACTCCCATTATAAAACACACAGCATCTGAAAGCAGGAACAAACCAATTTTCTTATTCATCTCCTTCATGGCCTTGTGTTTATTCATAGGTCTGAGATAAAGAGATAAAGACTTTCCCTTGGAATATGTTGGCTCTTTCAGCAGACCATTTTCTTTCAGCATGGCAAACAATGTACACAGAAATAAAATTGTGCATGCTTTTTATTCTGCTGGTATCTGAAGAAGCTTCTAATATTTTTTTGCCATTACTAATTCATGGCCTTTTGTTTTTTTACAAGCCCATAACAGATCCATAGTTCTCCAGCTGGAAACTGCAATTAATATTAGAATCATATCATCATAGAATATCCTGAGTTGGAAGGGAACCACTAGGATCATCAAAGTCCTGTTCCCGGCCCCACACAGAACATCTCAAGAATCACACCATGTGCCTGAGAGCATTGTCCAAGTGCTTTCTGAACTCTGTCAGGCTTGGTGCTGTGACCATTTCCCTGGGGAGCCTGTTCCAGTGCCCAACCACCCTCTGGGTGAAAACCTAAACCTCCCCTGGCACAGCTTCATGCCACTCCCTCAGGTCCTGTCACTGATCATGAGGGTGAAGAGATCAATATCTTCCCCTCCTCTTCCCCTTGTGAAGAAGTTGTAGACTGTAACGAGGTCTCTCCTCAGTCTCCTCCAGGGTGAACAGAACAAGTGACCTCAGCCACTCTTCATACGGCTTCCCCTCTAAGCCCTTCACCGTCTTTGTAACCCTCCGTTGTATGCTCTCTAATAGCTCTATGGGTTTTTTTACATTGCAGTGCCCAAAACTGCACACAATATTCAAAGTGAGGCCACACCAGCACAGAACAGAGCGGGACAATGCCTTTCCTTGACCAGCTCGCGATGCTTTGCCTGATGCCCCCATGGACATTGTTGGCCCTCCTGGCTACCAGGGCACTGCTGACTCATATTCAACTTGCCTTCAACCAGGACCCATGGGTCTGTTTCCATGGAGCTGCTCTCCAGCCTCTCATTCCCTAGTCTGTCATATCTCCAGGGTTGCCCTCCCCCAGGTGCAGAATCTGGCACTTGTCTTTGTTAAACTTCATGTGGTTAGTGATTACCCAGTCCTCTGATTTGTTGAAGTCTCTCTGTAGGGCCTCCATGCCTTCAAAGGAGTCAACAGCTCCTTCCAATTCAGTATCATCAGCAAAACTTAGTAAACCTTCAAGTCCTGAATCCAAGTTGTTTATGAAGATGTTGAAGAGAGCTGGGCCTAGAATGGAGCCCTGTGGAACCCCACAGCAGGTCACCAACCTGCTGTTACCCCACTTACTGTAATCCTTTGTGCCCTTTGTGCCATCAGCCAGTTGCTCATCCCCACATGATGTGTTTATCCAGAAGGATACTGTGAGAGACAGTACTGAAAACTTTTCTGAAATCCAAAAAGATTACATCACCTGGCTTCCCTTGATCAACTAGATGGGTTACCTCATCATAAAAGGAAATCAGGTTTGACACACTGGACCTTCCCCTCATGAACTTGTGCTGGCTCTGACCAATAACTGCATTGTCCTTCAGGTGTTTTTCAATACCTCCCAGAATAATCTTGCCCTAATTTTACCAGTCACTGAAGTGAGACTGACAGGCCTGTAGATTCCAGAGTCACCCTTCTTGCCCTTCTTGAAAATGGGTACAACATTACCCAGCTTCCAGTCAACTGAAGAATCTGGTCCAGATTCCCAAGACCATTAAAAATCATTGAGAGAAGCCTTGCAATGACATCAGCCTGCTCTTTAAGTATTCTCGGATTGATCCCATCAGGATTATTATTGTATTAGTCGTTATTAAGCCCTTCTTAGACTGTTGTCATGTTTTTGTCCCTGGCCACTAGAAATGAGTGCTGAGCTCTTAGCATTGAGGCAGGTCTAAAATCTGACATCATGGTCAGATGTGATTGGCCCTGACTGGTTAATGCCATTGGTGTTGATGCGATGTCAGACACTGGAAAATGAAGGATTCACACACACTCACTGCTGTTAACAACTCTTCAGTGGGATTTAGCTATTAAATGACTGAAACAACTCTGTCCTGCAGTGATTATTTCTCTCCTGGACCAGCATATGTGACTGTCTGAGAGCAGTTTACACTCATGGGGCCGTACAAGGATCTCATTCCAGCGTAAATTGTGTCTGCTTTGAAGTCAAGGAAATTCCATTAGCAAGGAACAAGTGTGAGATCAGAATCAAACACCAAAGACTTGTGATCTTCCTATTGCTAAGAGGCAAGTGTAGAGACTTCATTCTTCAGAGCTTGCTGCTGTGTGAGCTGACATGTTTGCTTTGCATAATTATAATTGACTACAGCCATACCCAAGAAAGGGAGTGGTGATGTTCAATGCAGGCACACACACACAAAAGCCAAGGGCTGGCGCCTGCAGAATATTGATAACGGAATAATGCTGGTTGGCAGAAGGGTGAATGTGTAGCAGCAAATCTCTGAATCTCATTCACATGCACTTTGGAGACCACTGGTGCAGCTGGTTATGGAAATGAAAAGAATTATAACTGTGACTCCTGCTTCCTTCCTCCTGAGTTTCTCTTTCAGAACAAATACTATACATGTGCCAAAGTACCTACAACAGGTAACGTGCAGAATGAAGAAAAGGTCACCTTTTCATATGTGGATTGTGAAAGAAAACATGCTGTTGTATGACAGCACATGAGGGAGGATCAAAGTCACAGAGGCAAAGCCTAAGATTTAGCACGGAAAGGTCAGGTGCAGTGCTGTCTGAACAGCCTGTTTAAAAAACAGCAGCTCTGGGATTATCAAAAGCTTTACACATCACTGAGTATCTAAGTTTGAATTCTCTGCCACCCTGTTCCAGCATGGACAGCTCCTGGCAGGTCTCCCACCTTTATGCCCAATGTGGGAAGTGGGAGCCCTTCAAGCCAAGACAGCATATTTTCTGGACATTTTGTAACTCTGCTCCAAGGATTCCTGGTTCCTGATTGCTCTTCTATTATGTTAGCTGTCCTGTCAAATGTGACAGCTGGGAGATTTGAGGGAGAGTTTAGTTCTGCCTGCCCATATTTTTTTCTCTTTTCTTCTCCCAAAAACTCCGGAAAACTAAATGCTGATCTCCTCTCTCTTTTCAGATGACCGTGACCGATGCAAACACCAGATAATGGCTTCCTCAGCTGGAACTCCTCCATCTTGGCAGAGCCATGGCTGCTCGCTGATGTTCCCCCACAGGGAGGGACCTCTCTATTTGCAGGATGTTGGTAAAGCTGTTAGAAGCACCACATGCACCTTGTTTGAACTCATCAGAAATAGTTTTTCTGTTGACGTGGGCAGTGAGTATAGATTAGATTACCCTCTAGATTGTTCCAGTGGTTTCTGGGGCTCCGGCTAAAATAGCCTGTTTCAAGATCATTTGAACATAAAGAGCTTTTTAAATATCCTTTATTTTCCTTGGTTTTGCTGAGTAGAGACTGTCCTTTAGGCTGAAACATCTATTTCTACGGTGCTCTCTTCAGGAATTAAGAATGGAGATCTATATATTATCCCAGTAATGTGATGTAGAATTGAAGTTATCCAGCTAAAATCAACTCTTTTTGAAATTAATTAATTAATTATTTATTTTTCTGAATTATGCTCTAGAGATCCTTGTATTTTCTTACTCCTAAACAAAGTAGTTGTACTGACACCCTCACCTGGTGTCCCACTGGGAGGGTATGTACCACTTCCAGTCCTGGTCCGTCCCTGGAGAGGCTGAGGAATTCATAGAATTGAGAATCATACAGTGATTTGGATTGGAATGAACTTTAAAGACCAACTCTTTCCAACCCCCATCCCATGGCAGGGACACCTTCCACTAGACCAGGTTGTCCAGAGCCCCACTCAAAATGGCCTTGAACACTTCTAGAGGTAGGACATCTATGACTTCTCTGGGCAACCTGTTTCAGTACTTCACTACCCTCACAGTAAAAAATTTCTTCCTAATTGCTAATCCAAAATGATTCTCATTTGTCCTATTACTGCATGCCGTTGTACAAAGTTCTTCTCCCACTCTCTTGCAGGCCCCTTTAATTATTGGAAGTTGCTACAGAATCTTTCCAAAGCTTTCTGTTCTCCAGGCTGAGCAGCCTCAACTCTCTCAGTCTGTCCTCATAGATGAAGTGTCCCTCAGCTCTGATCATGTTCATGGGTGTCCTCTGGACTCCTCCAATAGGTCCATGTCCTTCTTATCTTGGGGACTCCATAGCTGGATGCAGTATTCCAGGTGGGGTCACACCAGAGCAGAGTAGAGGGGAAGAATCAACTCCCTCAACCTGCTGGCCACACTTCTGATGCAGCCCAGGATACAATTGGTTTTCTGGGTTGCAAGTGCACATTGCTGGGTCATGTGGAGCTTCTCGTCAACCAGCACCCCCAGGTCCTTCTCCGCAGGCCTGCTCTCAATCCATTCTCCATGCAACATGTATTTGTGCTTGGGATTGCCCCAACCCACATGCAGGACTCTGCATGTGGTCCTTAGCGCCTGCCAAGGCTGCGGGCCACACACAAAGGGCAGCCAACAGCCAATGCCCTGCAGCTGTGGCCAGTCATGAGGCTTATGCCCTTACCATTTCACATCTTTTATAGCCAATGAGAGGCAGTGGGTTCCCTTGCTGAGAGTATAAATACTGAAGGGGCTGTAGGATAGTAACAGGAGTATATGGTGTGAAAAACAAGACTGTTAAATGCACTTGCAAATGGCACTGTGCACATTGCCCTGGCTTTGAAATGGGTGATGGAGCAGAGTGGGGCATGTGACCTAAGACCCCTGATGATCATTCAAAGACAAACACTGGCAGCTCTGCTACTGTCCTTTCTGTCACCTGACAGAGGGAAAGACAGGCAGTAGGGTGGGTCTTCTCATGGCCTGCAACGAGGGTCTCACCCATCTGACCTGGCTACATTTCTCTCATGGCTGCATGCAGCGTCTTTTATTGGGCAAAGAGCTGTTGGTATAGTGCTAAGGATCTGCTGTTACTTACTGGCCAAAGACTTTGTTTCATAGAAGCCAAAGTAAGAAAGCAGGAGCTCATATTGAGAGAGAAATTGAACAAAAATGATGGATTGTATTGAATTTGGCAGTGACTTGCAGGGTTTGTCAGGAGGAGGGATCACAGGGGTTGGCTGTAATTTTTTCAAATTGTCTTGAAGCATGGCACTGTGCAAATTATTGAAGAAAGAGGTACTGACTTATTCCTGCTGTCACCATCCTAAAATATTAGGCCACTGAATGCTCTTACTGCAACTTATGATCCTCAAATGGAGATCAAAATGCAATTTAAAAAGGTATCCAACAACAAATCAGAGGAAAGTGAAATATAGCTACCTGAGAGGCAGCTAGAGTCTTTTTGTACGCATCTCCCCACTTAGAGTCAGACAGATACCACAATCTGTGGCTCCTAGAGAAGGCGGTATGTTCATCTGTAGAACTCAGCTTTCCTTATGCAGGATTTTTCTATTTTTTTTCAAGCCACAAAGTTTCCTTTCTATGAACCTAGTGATTTGATATGCTACTGAAAGAGCTTTTGCCTTTAGCAAGTTTCCTTAGACTCAAGTGAAGGTTGTTTATCTCAGCCCAATACCACACAAAATTTTCACCCTCCCACATGCAGCCTCAGTGGCAAGAGAAGAGTTTCAGTGTGTCCTGCTTCTCCCAGTCCATCCATTTACATGGAGGTTCATGGGGTATCTCACACTACTTGTTTTTTTGACTGTGAGTCTTTCTAGCTAGTAGGAGCAACAATGACAGTAACGATGGCACTTTTCCAAACGGAACAGTATTGTAAAATTCACTATCCAAACTACTTACAGTGACACTGATTTCTTCCTAGAATTAAAATACAAAATGCTCTACAGGAATGCAGATAAAGATGGGATTTTAATGTTATCCACTATGATTTGCTGTACAGATTATAATAAACTCCTGTTCCCAGTGACTCAGGAGTAATGAAAGTTGTAGGCAGCTTTGACTGTAGTGATTATGACATTATAGAGTTTGGTATCGAATGAAGACATAGCAGGATAGTGAGGAAGTTTACAACCATGGACTTCAGGAGACCTAACTTTAGCCTCTTTAAGGGTCTTCTTGGAAAAATCCCATGGGAACAGACAGGAAGGGGTCCAAGAGAGTTGTTCAGTATTCCAGAATCACTGCCTTCAGGCTCAAGAATGATGCATCCCAGTGAGAAAACATTGGATCAGTGGGGCAAGAAACCTCCATGGACAAATAAAGGACTCCTGCCATTACTCAAGTATAAGCAGGAAATACACAGGAGGTGGAAACAGAGTCTCCATCTGGAATGAATTTAGGGAGGTGGTCAGAGTAAGCAGAAATGAGCCTAGAAAGGTCAAGTCCTGTCTATAGTTAAGTCTGGCTGAGGATGTCAAGGATAAAAAATGGCTTTTTCAAATACATCACTAACAAAAGGAAAACTAAAGATGATATGGGCCCATTAGTAAACAGAGAGGTGATCCTGGTAACAGAGGACTCAGAGAAGGCAGAGTTACTGAGCACCTTCTTTACATCAGTCTTTACTGACAGCATCAGCCCTAAGGAATTCCTTACCTAGGAGACTAGGGTAAATGAATGCTGAAGGGAAGAATTTCCCTTGGTCAAGGAAAATAGGTTAGAGAGCACCTAGGCAAACTTAATGTCCACAAGTCCATGGGCCCTGATGGGATGAACTCATTTGATTCTGTGTTAGTGATGTTATTCCTCAGTCCTGTGTGTTATTTTTTATAAAGGGACACGCTTGTAAGGGGCAACAGCAGTTTTTCACAAAAGATTTCCTTATTTGGACGCAGTTATTCTGCTGAAACTCCTATAAATAAGGTTCCAACCATTAAGTAGTATTACTAATGTACTTGAAAGTTTTCACTGCAAATTGCCATTCTAAACTCTTAAATGTGAGCCTAAGTGACCAACCTGGGAAACTGCTAAGCAATCAGCAACTCACATGGGATAAGAGTAGATCACATGGGTTGCTGTAATTCCAGTTGCAGTCCTGGCGCAACAGTACCATCTGGAAAACACACAAAGCTAAACTACTAGCAGCTTTTCCATTTTGTGTCAGTATTTGGAGAAATTCAGTAAGGCCATCATCCTTGTGGTACTGGAAGTGACAATGTTTCCATCTGGGGTGAGGGGATAGGCTTGTAAGAAGCAATGACTCCCCAGTTGCAGTGACATTTAGCTATCCCCCAAATCAAGTGACTAATACTATTTGAAAGCCAATTTACAGGTCAGCATTCCATGGTAATGCTTTATGTACATGAAAAAGTGAGACATGGGTGTGTTTTCCTTTGTTCTATTAATAAACATTGAATAGCTTTGAATTAAACATTTCCTCATACTGTGAACAATACCATGAAGAAGCTATGCTGTTGGCCAACCTTACACATCAAAGTGAAGGTGTCTTACCTTAATTAGCACGTAAAACAGACAACAGGTGACGAGATGCTGCCTGCTTTGAAGATAATGACTGAAAATCATAGCTCTTTGTGTCAAGCCAACGCCCTTCACTTTACTTCCTTATGACTCTGGTTGAGATGACAAAAGGGAAGGGTAGGAGCCTTTTACTCTGACATCTAACACTGAAGAGTGTCCCATCACCTGCCTCTGGAAGCTGAGGAGGGTGCTCTGTGATTAGTATAGAAACTACAAGGAGGCAAGTTCATGTCCTACCTTAGGCTTTAGATTGCTCTAAAGGCATAAGATGTTTGTTTACCCAAGGGAGAAACACTGAGTCCTTTTATGTTTCATGATAGAATGCTATTCTATACTATCTTATGAACACAGAACTTAACTGAAAAGTAGTTTTGATCAATTATACCCACAGGGAGAGTTTTTAAAAATAGCTGAACAAAGCTGACCCTCTACATCCAATTTTCCGAAGAATTAACTATAGATAATGAGTCATGAACATCATTGCCAGGATTAGACAGTGATTGTAAAAGAAGTGATTATTGATTCAAAGTGAGTTAACCCTGGAAATCCCATGCCCATTATTTACTTTGGATTTAATTTATTTCACATCCAAAAAAGTGTAATCAAAACTCTTCCTACTCTTTGTAGTTTTCTGCAAGACTCTTATAACTAGCAGGTAAAAACTGCATCTTCCAAGCAGGCTCACACACAACTGAACTAGCATAATTGCTAAGGTTAACACATTTCAATGATTAGTAGAAGTTATCTTCAAAGGGTAAGCAAGGAGAAGGATTGTCTTAAGGCACTGAACAGCATTTTCACTGAAGTAGGACTTGAATGGTCAAATTTGAAAAACAACCACGAATATTAATTCTAAGTATATACTTTACAGAATAAATAAAAATGAATGTCTCAGATTTGTGTTTTCAGACATGGTTTGTTCCATGTGATGCACTTTTGCTGCAGATTTAATAGCGTCAATTATTGTGCAGAAATTTTGGCTGGACAGGGTAATGTCCCATTTGGAACTGTTAAGGATCTGATTCAGTTGTGAGGACAGGGTAAACTCTTGCATTAACACCAGCTCAAGTGAACTGTCATATACTTGGTTCTTATACTTGTCACCATAAGAACTAGATAAATGTGTGAGAAAATATGTTGGTACCTCGAGTTTAACAGGAGAGGGGTACTTATGTCCATTTAAAAAACAGACCCTGCAGGTAACATGTGTCCTCCTGAAAACATTCTCTGATTATCACCTGTGCAGACATTCAGATCACATCTGCAGGCTTCTCATGGTAATACGTTCCACAGGCTCGGGTCTAAAGGTCAGGTAATGAATGCATATTGTTAGTTTACTTGCACAGTCTCTGCAGTGCAGCTAAATCCACATCAGGGCCTGAAATGAATGATGTAAGTGATCACGCTATACTGGGAAATTTAAACAAATGTTTTCTAAGATGAAAAATGTATATTTATTTTACTTTTTACTTTCTATGACAAATTTGTAATGATTTGTTAATGCTGTTTATTTTAATTGCTGACTGAGTCTGTGAGACTGAAATACTCTTTGTAAGCCTAGAATTGTGAAAAAAGCAGTACAAACCTAAATCTTGACAATGTCCATTGGTTTATTTGATTTATACAAGCTATGTGGCATTTACAGCATATTTACAAAGACAAGGCTTACTCCGTGGTAACCTAAAGATGCCTTTGATTTACAGTGCATCTATATGATCAAGGCAAAGGTGGTTGCATAAAAGATTACTGTATAACCCATAATGAATCAAGCCAGATATTAATGTTTCAGATGCATGAGCGAAAGTCATAGATGATTAATAAGTTTAATGTCCATGTAATTACAGTTCTTACCAGACTGAGATGTCCTAAAATGGGAAGTGTTACTTCTTTGTCACTTGGTGGATTATTATAACTAAAAAGAAAAAAAAATAAAAGAAAATAATAATAATAATAGAACAGAATTAGTTTGCTCTGTCTGGTAGCACCAACCTACCTGAAAATGAGAATGTGTGGCTGTCACGCCCACACAATGGGTTTGGTTTCAGTTTCAGTGAAATGCATCTTATGGTTTCTTATACAAAGCCAGCCCAGGACAATTACATATTACTGCTGTACCTGATGGCAAACCTCCAGGGACTGTTTTACAATTAGATACATTTTCAGATAAACCCAAACAAAGAAATAGGCAATTTGCTGATACTCTGTAAGGCCTTTTTTGAAATGAATGGAACAGATGCCACCTTAGGGTCTGAGTTTCATTAATTGTTTTATAAAACATGCTTTTCTTTTAAAAATACACTTTGCATTTGCCTGCTGACCCTGGCAATTCAAACCTTATTACTCCAGTTTAAACACTTGCCAGCGCATAGACAGTTAACAAAGCTAAAGCCTCCCCAGCTGAACACCAGATTCCTTGGGGAATCCAATCAAACTGCTTTACTCTGGTCTTTTAAAAAGTCAGGGCAAAAAGCTGTTTGAATTGTAATGATCTCCACGTGAATTCTGGTTTTGATAGCAAATGCTGAATTCCTCTTACCTTCCAGATAGATTTACTAATTGCATATCTTCTGTCATATGCAGTGCAGTGCTGCTGCTGTGCTGCTCTTTTTTTACTCACATTCAAACTTTTAATTGTGTAAACAAAATAAATACATGAGCCATGAGCCACGCTACCTCACTGAAACTGAGTCTCTTGCTTAAAATAAAAAAATTAAGAGTTATGAATGGGTAGGTGGTTAAAAGGTACTGTCTATATTCATGTTCTTGTTCTGGCACAAATCAGTGTGGTGTGGCCAAGACATTATTCAACACCATCTTATGTTATTCAACACCATCTTATGTTATTCAACACCAGTTTACCCTGTCTTCACAACTGAATCAGATCCTTAACAGTTGGGTAAAAGGAACTCTCTCCAGAAAAGGTGTTCTTTTCTGGCTGAGAAAAAGCATTGCAGGTAGAGGGTCCGTCAACCACTGTTTCATTGTCCCAGGCTTGGTGAGCATTTTGCATGTCAGTCTCCCTCTGTGTACACTTTTGGTTTTAGTATTGTTGTTGTTATTGTTCATTTTCTTACCTCATTGGTGTTTCTAGTAAATTGTTCTTATTGCAGCCTTCCAGGTGGAGGTATAGGGAAGCCAATGCTGGAGCAGTTTTGGTGGGAGCACTAAACTCCCTAAACCATTCCTAAACCATGGCAGCCTTAATTGGTGATGACTGTGGGACACGAGGGTTGAGGCAACAACAGATCTGCCCAGAGTGGGTTGGAAACAAATTTGATCTAGGCATTTGTGTATTAGGTATGGAGCCAATGATGACAATGTTGCTTTTTCTGCTCATGGGGGTGTGATATCTAACCCTATATATATTCCCATATGTGCTTCTTATGGGCATCTTTTTCGGAGCAGGGAGAGGAACCAGGATTGCTTTGTTGCAATTTCGCTGTCTGTTGGTCGAAGTGATGGTCACAGTCTTGATCCATCGTGGGTGGGTGAAAGCCTATGAAACACAAAGTTCAAAGGATTAGTGTAAGTTTAGACTTAGGCGGAACACCCAAATACCTCTCCTGGGGAGAGGAGTTTTACACTGTGGATCTTGTGCAGTCCCCTGGTGAAAAGCACCAGAAACAAGTCAGGGGACACTTCAGGGGTTCTCTGGTGGTTTATGACACCTTCAAAGACATGACAGCTGCCTCTCACGTCAGTGTGAGGACATATATGATAAAAACCACTATCCTGCCTCCACAGGGTCTGCCTCTTATCAGCCTTCTCCCTTATCTGGCTCAAAACCCAGCACACAAAAATCTTTCCTCCTCCCCTTTGGTTAATCAGGCGTGCAAACCTGGCCTCAGCAAAGCACCCTGCTGCCTCTGCAAATGGAGGATTCTTTCAAGTCATTAATCATTAACATTCCAGTCTATCACATCCAGAGTCTGTGTGAATCCTTGGCATAGATTATTACCACAGGACAGGATACTTAAAGGATCCAAAAGGCTATCATTGGGCTTTTGAGACAGCTACTGTGGAGACAGAGAAAATTAGACAGCTGAATACCTTGCCTGGTCTCTCAGAGGACCCTTCTGCTGTGGGACTTCTGAGGGTGGAAGAACAACAGGTACCAATCACTACCATATCAGTGCCCCATCAGCAATACTGCACCAACCAGGGCTCTGTGACCCCCATCCATGAAATGATTTGTGAACTGGAGAGCCAGGGGGTGGTCAGCAAGGCTCGCTCACCCTTTAATAGTCCTATATGGCCAGTGCATAAGTCCAGTGGAGAGTGGAAACTGACAGTAAACTATCATGGCCTGAACAAAGTCACGCCACCACTGAGTGTTGCTGTGCCCGACATACTGGAACTTCAGTGTGAGCTGAAGTCCAAGGCAGCAAAGTGGTGCCACCATTGACATTGCCAATGCATTTTTCTCCATTTGTTTGGCAGCAGAGTTCAGGCCACAGTTTGCCTTCACCAGAAGGTGCATCCAGTATTCCTGGAGTCAATTAACCCAGGGGTGGAAACACAGCTCCACTATTTGCCATGGACTAATCCAGACTGCACTGCAAAAGGGTGAGACTGCAGAACACTTGCAATACATTGATGACATCATCATATGGGGCACCACAGCAGAGGAAGATTTTGAGAAAGGGGAGAAGATAATCTGTGTCCTCCTGAAGGACAATTTTGCCATAAAGCAAAGTAAGGTCAAGGGACCGGCCCAGAGAATTAGTTTTTTAGGAGTAAAATGGCAAGATGGACATTATCAGATTGCACTGGACATGGTCAACAAAATAGCAGCTATGTCTGCACCAACCAGCAAGAAGGAAACACAGGCTTTCCTAGGCGCTGTGGGTTTTTGGAGGATGCATATTCCAGAGTACAGTCAGTTTGTAAGCCCTCTCTGTCATGTGACATGGAAAAAGAATGATTTCAAGTGGAGTCCTGAACAACAGGCTTTTGAACAAATTGAACAGGAGACTGTTTATGAAGTACGTGTGCCTTATCTCTTCTGGGCTTTTACAAAAGTGTTTCACTTGTCCCACCATTAAAAAAAAACAAACTAAAAAGAATCAGAGAGAATTAAATAGTCTCCTGCCTTATTACCAGTGTACAAATGGATTTTTGCCTTCCGAGTTAGCCAGTTTGGGAGCAGTAGGATAGTCTGGACAGTCACTTTAGCAGTCATGGGTTCCTGCCCTGAAGATTTTGTTCAAATTAAGACAACTCACTTCTCACCCAACCATCTGTGCTGAATAATAGTGGCAGATGGAGAGAGGAAAATTAGGATTTTTTTCTTTCAAGGAACCACAAAAGTTAATGAGGTAATGTTAATTGTTCTGTGGCTGTAACTGAAAGAGGTCTCTGCACAGCAAGTATGTTGCTTCATCTTTCTCTTGAGAGTGAATAATGTACCAGAGAAGTGCAGCTGAGTCATTATGTTAAGTGTGATAAATCAGGTGTGAAAAATCATATAGTAGGGTACAGGGTAAGGAGCAATTCTACTTTTATTTTTTCCTGTTGGAATAGGAGTAGCACTGTAAGTGCTGCTTGAGTTTCAAAAAATGCCTCACATTCCAAGAAAAAAGTTTTTTTTCAGATAACATTAGTACATTTTAGGTCTTTCAAAATATAATTAAGACATCTCAGAGTATCAGTGACATAAAATCCAGTTCTCTGCTCACTTTTGACTTGGCGCAATTTATCTGTGCAGTATGCTAGCCAAACCCAGCAGCGAATGTTATTTTGTGGCAAAAATCCTCACTTAAATAACCATTTCGTTGTCACGAAACGGTTTGTGAGCTACAGGCCTTTACCTTCTCTACAGATCCAACAGTGTTCGTGCTATGGTAAATAATTAAGACTGATGGTTATGGTCAAAGTAGCATTTCCTTATATATTTCGTAATTTTCTGATCTCTTTGGAGGCATGGTGTTTTATAATGGGTGAAGCATTCACCATTAGAAAACATTTTCTGTGTTGTTTCCTAAAGAGCCATTTACTAGATTAACAAAACAACAGTTAATCTAGTGCTGATAGATTTCCTCTCAGCTCGATTTGAGAGAAGAACGTGTTAATGCCCCCAGGCAAAATGCCATTGAAACCATAGTGTCAGAACTGGTCACAAAGACTTTGACCTGTAATTGCGTCCAGAGAGTTCAAAAGCGTGGGAGTTTCCAGGGGAGGAGAAGGGAGCAGTTTTGCCAGACCATTCACTGCCTGCAATTAGGGACGGGTTTTCAACAGAGTGAGCAGGCACCCACCAGATTCTGATTGCTTCTGAAAAGCCCCCCTCTGAATGCTTTGGAGGAGCCATCGAAGGTGAATTTTGGAAACCTAACTCTTGAGTGCCACTCTCATATGTGTCTGCAGGGCCCCCCCAGAGCTCCCTAGGGAATACCAGGAAACCAAATTAAGGATGAGAAAAGAGTATCTCTTTCCCCTCTGTTCACAACCACAAATAATAATGGCCCAATTTGTTTTGGTTTCCTCAGTGAGAAAGATTGTATGGCATTTTTTATCACCTGACGATTTAAACTCTGGTTTAAGACCAACAGTTCCCATGGAACATACATCCAAAACTCAAAGTAAATTGAACATTAGTAATATTTTAGCACACATTAGGCTAACGATCCTGCAGTTATTTTTGATATAAAATACTTTAATCATGAAAGTACAGCCAATTCCAGCGTAAAATATGGCACTACAGCAATATCACATCTGATGTCAGAAAAAAACAGGCTTAAACACAAGGTCAGAAGGAGGGTTGAGAGAAACTGCTGCTCAGTTATAGTTTAGCCTGAACAATTCTACTTGCACTGCAGGTACCCTTCAAAATGACTGCAAGTAAATAGGACCTTTTTGCTTCTTTTTGTGAAAGCTGTCACATCCAAAGCTGTCTTCACTGGCCCCTTGCAGAGATAATGGTCCAAAATAAACCTCAAGAAGAGACACCTTTTAAAGTATTCCTGCAATAAGAAATGTAATCCAACCAGGTCTGTGTTTGCCAATGTTCCTTTCAAGTGCTACATATTTTTCTAAGGCTCTGTCCCTTTATCCTAATTGTATTTTCTTTACCTTTTCTAGTTGGACTCATGATTCTTCATGATGAAGGAGAATTGTTAAAACTCCAGATTTTCTTCTGTATAATATGCAGCACTGAAAAAAGATATCAGGGGTGGTGTTTTTAGTTGTGCTACCTGCTGTCATGGAGGTTGCTGTGGATAAATCTGACCTCTCAGCAGCCAGCCCTGGTTGAGATACACTTTTGTCCCATTGCTGCAGGTTTTTTTGTGGTAGGCAAGGCTGGAGCAATCACAGTTGATCTCAAAAGCAGACTATTAGTGAAAGAGGCATTACAAATACAAATCATAGTCTGTGGGATTCCCCATCTAATGTAATGGTTCCAAGACATACCTTGGAAAATGTTATCCTTTGGACTGACAGATATTGCAGGCAACCAGAGACAACCACCTTCTGACAGGCTTTCAAGACTTTGGACGGAGTGGTGGCTGTTCTTCATTCACAGGTTTGCTAATCAGAGTCTTGTCTCAGTAGCTACAGTTGGGTATTTAGAATTACAATCTACAGCTAAGCAGTCTACTAGGAGGAGGGATAGAAATGAAAGACATATGTATTATTATGAAAAAGTTACAGACATTCCCGAGTGGAAGGTATTACCAAATTGGAGCAGAGACAGTTCAAAGATTTGCATTTAACCAGACATGCCCTAGCTTGTAACAAAATCCATTATGTACCTGTGAATTCTGAGGAAACAAAATGTTGAATCTTGGTGATGATACACACTGAAAAGCAAAGCCTTAAAAAAGAAGTAGTCGTGTATTTTCCAGTTCTGCCCTGGGAAGTGGTAAACCTGGTCATTCTCCAACATGCTGCAGCACAGTGTATATGCAGAAATCTCAACAATGAAAATGTTTGCACAGAGTTTCGTATTCATAAATATTCTTAGTGCTAACCCAAACTTGGATGCAGGTTTCATTTTGCCATTAGATTCTTTCCACTCTGAAATGCTTGGGAAGTTTTTACCCCTATCTTCTGCACCTCCAGTCCCTGCCTCTAACACATAAAAATTACTTCCCTAGGATTTGCCAATAACTAAAATGGAGCACATTTTCTGTGGAGTGCCAGATGGTGCTTGTGAAGACCAGACATACAGAAGGTTCCTAATTAAAGCTTTAAACCTGGAGATGAGAAATGGCAGATGCAGTCTGGTAGGTGCTCAGATAGTGGACACACAGGCGGGCTGCCTAACAACCTTTTTGAGAGCACCCTCACACCCATCCTGAGGGAACTCATAATGACAAGAGGCAGTTAATTTAAAGCTAATTGAGAAATCTCTATCCAGTCTTCAGACAATAAAACAAGGTGCTGGACCTCAGCTGGCATTTGCACCCTGACAGGAAGAAAATGGCCAGAGTGGGGCTGCAAAAGCTGCCACCTCATTCTCACCCCAGGCAAACAAAGCAGCCAAGCCCTTCAACTTTTATGGTTTCAGTAGCACTTCAGCCCATAAATAACGATTGCTGAGAGGGAGCACTTGTGGCTAGGAATAGAAATGAAGCCTTTAGCCTCATAAAGGCTGTTTCTTCAGTACTAAGATCTCATGGAGTTGAGGAGTAAAATCAGTGCTCTGAATGGGTGCCCGCCGGGACAGCCTGATGCCAGCCATGCTGTAGGCAAGAGGGACCCCTGGAGCCATTGTCTAGATTTCTACAGTTCCCTCATCTACTGAAAATGTTGGGGTTTATCCTGGCCCTGCTGCCCTCTGACACCTTTCCTACTTAGCTTCTCTATGACAAACAGTGATGCATCAATTACTTGTGCTTCTACTCTTTGATGTTTTAGGGCAGCAGACAAGGAGAAATACTTGCACTGTCTTGTAATACACAACTACCATGTAATCCTGCAAACCCGTTGTCAACGTCTCCTCTGTAAAGCTGGTTCCTACACTGAGTGTAACCACAAGTGTCTGGAGGGCAGGAGATGCCAGCAGAAAGCACGGTGTCTGTACAGCCAAAAGCACTCAGCTGGCTTCAGCTGCCCAGACATTCTTCACATCTGCTGCTGTGCCTTGCTGCAGAGCAGGTAGACAGCAGCTGACTGCAGGTCTTGACATCTCCATCGCTGACATCTGAGGCAGCTCTAAGGACAGTGAATGAGTTGGTGTTACTTGTACAGGACAGTGCTCTCAAGTGTCAGGAGGACCTTCTGTCCTCAGTCTCCCACTAGGGTCCAGCCTCTGGAAATCCCAGGTCTCCATGAAAGCCCAGCTGGGAAAAGTGGCAGCAATCAAAGGCTGAACAGCTCAGGGACTGTTGCCAAACTGCTACCCAAATAAAGTTAGATAATAAGCTCCAGGGTAATTCATTGAGAAGGTTGCTTAGGGGCATCATAGTTCTTATATCACAATGTACTTGAGGAGCCCATATAAACACACTATGTCCTCCTGGCCACTCTGGTCTGCCAGTGAGTTTCTTTCCTTGTTGACCTTGCCTCAGTTCTGCCCGAATTCATGTGTTCCTTGCCACTATTTTGAATAAGCTTTCAGATTTCCTAGAAGAAAGTATTCTTAATACATAGTAAATATACTAGAAGAATTTCTGTATCATGATAAATCACTAGTTTCTCAGTCACAAACCCAAACATCAATTTGCCTAAACAGCTCAACTTTCAAGAATATGTTGCCTATTGACTCTCAAACACATGGGTAAAGTGTGAGGAGATTTTTGTCACAATTTTGGAAGAGATAGCAAAATTTGAGCTGTATCTCTGCGTCATGTTATGGACTAGTCATAACTACTGGATTGTGGGTGTTCTTGAGCTAAATGACCAGCACATACTCTAGTAGAGAAATGACTCAATATAATTTTTTCAAAAGATTCCCACCTTTTCTTGCCTCTGGCCACTCATTCTGATCCCAAATAACATTTAGTCTCACTCCCTGCCAGGCCACTGATACAGTGATGTGTGGAACTATGCTCAGGGCCAGACCAGGGATTCGGATTGAACCCCAGAGCCTTCTTTCTGTTTGTTTATTTTGGAAAACACAATTTGGAGAAAAAAATTGAAAGCAGGATTTTTCTCTTTCTGAGGAAGCCAGATGCTTCCAACTTGTAAGCAAGTCCCAGCTACTGCATGTAGATAAAATGACTGGAGTTGCTTGAGCTTCATTTGCTTTTATTGGCTACAGAGCTGACCCTCTGCTCCCACTGAAGTTATGGTCTAGACATCAAGTGTTTTATAAACTGTGAGGAGTAATCCAAGAAGTAGGTGAATGTACTTACATCCTCATTTCCCCTACACTGATTCTTTGCCTAATGCTTATAGAATTATGGGTGTCCTATAAATACATATTACTCCTGTATAAGCACACCATAAAATATGCTGTAGCAAATGGTAATATTTATGAAATTGAGTGAGAGAAAGGAACAGTTTCAATTCTTAGAAGTTTGAAAATCCTTAAGAACACGAGGAAGAAGATTTGCAATGTGAGTAGTTTCATAAAATTCCTATTCTATTGGAGTAAATTAGCCATGAAAGCAATATCACAGAACTGAAAAAGAGCCTGTCTCATCAGAGAGCTGGAGAAATGAACAGCAAACTAATCTGCAGGGTGCAGAAAGTGTGAGATAAGTTCAGCAGAACAGGAAGATTTAATTAAAGACATATACAAGCCAAATTGCAAAGCATGTGTTATTCCGCTTTTGAAATGCTTGGGAAAGACAGCCATTAGTAAACGGTGAGAAAGAATGCATGAGAGCTGCAGAATAGCAATCATTGCCATTTAGTGGCAATGCTGAGGGAGCCTCCAGGGGAGGCTGAGACACAGTAGAGTCAATTCAGGGTAGAAAAGGGCAACTGAGGTAAAGGAGCCTTCTTACCTGAATTTGTCACTTACTACTGTCCCTATAGGGACAACCCCACCCTCTTAAGGCTGGACAAAAGAACTCATAGGAGCAAGTAGCAGAAGGCAGCAGAATAGCACCTGACTCCAAGCAGATAAAAAGGTCAAGGCCTGATTTCTCAGTTATAGAAATGTAAGGTCATTAGTTTCAGCCCAGTGAAGAGCTATATTTTAATTCACAATATAAGGAACTGATATATGCATTCAGATAACACAAAAATTAGCTGTTAATTCTTCCTGGTCTGTTAAGATCTAATTGTACAGTGATTTGCAGTCATGATTTTCTGGACACTAATATCACAACTTCTGTGACAGCATTTCAATGTCATCCATATGTGGAATATGCAGAATCATCAATGTTTCATTTTTGTGTAGATTTACTACTAATAATTTAAATGCTAAATTCAGCAGACCTCCTTCAATACTACATGCTCAGCTGTTTCCTAAAAGAAAACAACCCTTCCAGCTGTTAGACCGTGTCACCGAGTGTTCCTTAAAATTTCAGATGAGTGAGGGGACAGCATGTGCTCTCTGAGCTGCATTTCAGGGTGCAGTCTTTTTTGCCCCTGACAGCTTTACTGGTTGTTCAACAGCAGGAATGGCCAGTAGGTCATCACAATTGTGTCCCTTCCTGAGCTGATGGGAGCTTGGTGAAGAATACTGCTGCCAGTTCTTACATAGGAAGCAGCATGTGGAGAGCTTGCCTGTGCAAAGTCTTTCTCACTTTGCAATGAGTCACTAGCTAAGATTACTAATTCAGCTCAAATAGTCCTCCAGATGTCATTCTCTGTCAAGAAGAAAATAACTATGTAGTTTCTTTATTAGTGAGGAAAGAAAATGCTTGGTGTTCGCCAAGAAATCTTCATGAAGTGAAAAGAGATTTGTCACTTTAGAAACAAAAGCTCACAGCTATTTGAGCTGTGAAGAATAATCCACCCAGAAGAGAGAGCAGGGCACGTAAATGCAGTAGCAAGAACACAATGGCTATAGAAAATGAAAGAGACTCAGAAAATACCTAAGTCAAATTCCTCAGTGTGAGTAAAGGACTGAATAGCATACTGATGGTAAAGTTAGCTGTTTTTGTGATCTGTTGTTGGTTGTTTTTTAGTTTTGATTTTTTTCCCCCTACTGCTCAGGAAGGCAAATTAGACTTCTGCATGTTTTCATTCTCCTAATGTTTTAGTCCCAAATAATCTTAGCTTATACAATATGTAAAAGGTTTTGTTTCCACTACATTGTATTACCTTGCAGTTACTGCTTTCAGTTGAATAGATCCTACTCACTGAAGCCTGACAGATCAAATGGGCTGTGCTTTGTCTGGCTGACAGAGTTCACCCTAAGCTGATGTTAGTAGTGGTTGTAAAATTGATGAGTCTGTGTATATGTGCATAAATGCAAATGAGATCAGGAAGAATAAATATACAACTAGATAAAAAAATGTAGGATTTAAAAAAAAAACAATTCAGAAGAATCAAGAGAGAATTTGTACTGATAATTAACAATTTGAGGAGATGGTGCACTATGTGTCAACAGAGGAAACATGTAAAGGCAATAAAATAACAGTGTCAGTCTCTGTAAATTGCTGGCACATATTGGAAAGGAGAATTCATGCCAGCCCTCTGAGCATCATCTGCCCCAAAGGGCATCAGGAAATGCTGGTTTTCTGCTGGGTGAGTACCAACTACTCTGCTTAGACTGGCATCATGCCCAAGGACAAACGGCTTCTTGCAGGTGGAGCAGGGTGGCAGCAGGCTGCGCATGGAAATACCCACCAAACACAGTTTTCATTCTCTGTTCATCCTCCGCCTCCCGCTCCTTCTCTTTCATTCTGTTTGACACGGTCACCTCCAGCCTCAGGCTCATCTCACACACATCAAAACAAAGTCCTGCTCTGACTGAGTTCTGTTTCAGCAGCTTCATTGGCTTATGTGCTTAGCTTATGTGTTTGAAGACATTTGAATTTTCTGTCTGTGTGAGTGGTGCCAGAAATTTCCTTACGCTTTTTTCTAAACTTGTAATTAAGGTGGCACAGTGGTTCTTTGTAAAAAGGCTCTTTTCAAGATTCTCATCAGGCAAGAAATAGAGATGGTGCCCTGCAGATTTTGGTTCTTGCAGTAGTCCAGAAATTCAAGTCCATGAACTGTCTATATATGGGCCATTTCTATTTCTTGTTAAAAATTAAACACAAACAACAGTTGTAATCCTAATAAATACAAATACAGTCTGTTTTTTTAAAAAAGAAACCCAAACTCCACATTTTTCAACAGTTCCTTTTCACTTCTGTTATTTCCTTTTTTTCCCCCTCATACTGAGTTATTTCTGATCAAAAGACGTCAACTGGAATACCATACCTTGTGTTACTTCTTTATCCACCATCAGATAAAAAGGTTATTGAGAAGGCCAGCATGACACAAAAAATTCATTAAAAAATCTGCCACTTCCCATCATCAGTGAAATAAAAGAAAAAAATCCGTTATACTATCATTACAATGAGAAAAGAAAACCTGCCTGAGGTTTCACAGCAAAGCAGGTTCAGACCATATTCTGAAACAGCTGAAATAGATAGTTAAAGAGAGAAATTAGAATATTGATGAATATCACAGTAGAAGTCTGTGAGATTGGATGGAGTAATGTTCTAAAATAAGACTGGAAAATATCCAACTGTGTGAAGCTGGTGTAGCTGAGAGCTCACATCTGAACTGAGACTAGGGCCTAATCCTGTCAAAATTTCAAAATCTGTATTGCTAAATTTCATCCCAAAATAAAAATACCAGGGAAATGGTCAAATTTGTGATTACTCTGCCATCTTGAGAAGCAGAAAACCTCTTATATTGCCTTCCATTTGGGGCTCTGAATGAGAGACATACAAAAAGATCAAACTGAAGCCATAAACTCAGGAATTTCTGACCCTGATCAAAACATATTGCTGTGCATGGGAAGAGCATTTAAAACCTGGTATTTTGGATTTGCTTGCTGAAGGAAACAGTGACAGCTGTGAAGTTCAGAACTGCATCTGGATTTTGTCCAAATAAAGCTTTCACTGGCTCATGTGGATAAAAGCATTCTTTGAGGTTAAAAAACTTGTTTATTTCATGAAATGCTATATGGGTACAAAAATGTGTATGTTTATGCATAATTATACATATAAAGGAATAATAATAGTAAAACAAATATAGACATCAATGGTGTTTCATATAGGATATTAATTTTGGCCATAATTACTAGATAAATTAAGCCTATTTCTTACACTTTTAAAATATCACCCTTTCTTATGAAGCAGTTAAAAAAAAATGTTAACTCCTAGCTCAGGATAGGGCTTGTACCAGGGAACCAAACAAGAGTCTCTAGGGAAGAAGGTCTCAAAAACTTGACACCAAGATTCTCATGGCTACACAAATGTAAGCACTGAGCTGTGAAACACTGTTCATACTGTTGCTTATAAAGAAACTATTGTTTTTACACTTTATTTCCCTCAACTTTTGATGTAGGCAGAACAATAACCTCCACACAGCTAGATAATTGCTTTCACCAAAGTCTCTGAGTACAATGTCATCTCTTAATGACACTCCACTATTGGTTCATAGATGTTATCATAAAATTAATTATGTTCCCTATGAGAGCCCTTAACATTGATTTTGATGGCTGTCTTATTGATTGGCTATTGAACTCCTCATTGTGCCAGTTCAACAAGGTCCCAGTCTGACTATACAGAGAGCTGGCTGTCAATCTCCATACCTAGGCACCTTGAAAAGGTCAGGGCTACCAAAGGCTGGCCAAGGGTGTACTGCCTTTAACTCAACTGAAAGAGGACTTAATTAGGACAGAAATAATACATTTGCTGAATTTCCTTTCATGAGGAGGTTGTCTAGTTGATGACGAGTAAATTCGGGAGATGGGCTGTCTGTTTTTATCCCTCATAGGAATTTACACTGAAATACCGTGGCTTGACAGAGAAAAAAAACAAACCCAAATCATAAAGCAAGGGAGAGAGAGGAGTGCTGGCAAGATGATGTGAAGGTAGAAATCATGTTTCCAGTCATTGGGTCCTATAAACAGATTTCTACAAGGAGCAAAGCACTTGCAGCTCCCTCTTTCTTCAATAGCAAGTGGCTCTGAAATAGAAAGCAAAGCACAGGAATGTGGTTTTCAATGTCAGGCGCAGAGCACAACTACA
This sequence comes from Corapipo altera, assembly GCF_003945725.1. Taxonomy (NCBI): domain Eukaryota; kingdom Metazoa; phylum Chordata; class Aves; order Passeriformes; family Pipridae; genus Corapipo; species Corapipo altera. Next base: position 12,943,415 of record NW_020884875.1, on the reverse strand, counting down.
CTGTGAGAGAGAGGATGGTAAGACCAGCACTGGGAAGCCTAAGCAGTCATGGAAAGCAAAGAGTGAACATAGGGCTGTGCAAAGCTGGTGCTTACTTGCTGTGCCAGTTGGGAGTTCAGAAGATAAGCCCTAATTTTCTGAATGCTTTATCAGCTTGGAACATTGCACTAGCAATCTCCTCACCTGAGCTATTGTTGAAATAAGAGATCCAGCACCTTGTTTCTGATGCAGGCATCTGTCCATGCTCCCAGGCATAGGCTGGCCTCAGTCTCCCAGTGCCTGGCCTCTACCTCTGTGCTGGAAAGCGCTGCCTTTCAGTGCCACAGCAGGCAGCGTCATGGTATCACCTCTGCATGGGGGTACTTTTAGCTCGACTACACTGAATATTGATAGTCATGGGCAAATGGCAGAGCATAATGTCCAAATGTTTTTGGCTTTGCAAGCCTGCACTAATAAGAGTCAGCTGTCAGTTAAAACCTATCCTATGCTTTATATCTCAGCTTTGTATACTATCTGGGGTGTTTTCCACATCATGACTTCAACCAGCTTCTTGACAAAAAATTCTCTTTCTAGCCATATCCTATAATGAGTTTGCTTCACAGAAAACTGTTTATGACTCTGTCACTGTTAAAGGCAGGGAAAATGTTTATTACTTTGTACATAGGTCCTCAGCACTATAATTTTCCGTTAGCCCTCTTGTGTTGGCTTTCACAGTTTGCTGGAAGCTCCTGAATGAGCAGAAGACCACAACTAACCTGAAAGCCAAGCAGAAGCCTACTTGATTATATATGCTGATGTATGTCCATAGCCGATCTTCCACGGATTTAGCTATTTAGGCAATGTACATTGCAGGGTCATTTGGGCCAGAAGAGTAGGTACGAAAGGCACACAAATAGAGGCTGCAAGGAGAGGGGGTGCAGGGGAGGTGCTGGGGCCTGCCCTAGCAGGGGACATTGCATCACCCCAGGCAGAGGGGCTGTGGCAGAAGATTTGCTCAGTGCCAGGAAGGAAAAAAGGACTATTGTGTGCCTATATGAGTGGATGCAGGGGTGGAAGAAAGCATGTCACACATACCCTGTGCCAGGAAGTAATTTCATCCTTTTCCTGGAGCAGCAAAATTCAGTTTTTATATGTGATTCAGAGACACTTGATCCATCTCTGCTAGTGTAATATAGTTCAGTTACAGCAGGCTGAGAGTGAGGTCTAGCTATGACAGTAGGACAGCCAAGTGTCATCTTTCCTTTTTGGTCCTACTACCGTGTCAAAGAAGTTTATGACATCCACTGGTCTCATTTGCAGGAAGGTGAGATGAGAGACAGTTGGGAAGTTATTTTGTAGCAATCCAAGCAAAATGGAAAAGGACATCTCCTTAGTTGTCTTTTCTAGTATGCAGTGGTCATAATGAACAGCATGGGGTTTCTATTCATCCTTGCATTTCTGAACTTTGACCTTAATTTCATACTGTATGGAGAGTCCTTGCAGCTCATTTTTCTCTCTGCTATTGTACCCTTTTTTCCCTTACTAAAATTAGAATATTAATTGAAATCTGAATTTGTATCTGATTGCAATCTAAATTGAATAGAGAGCTATAATTTCCCAGTTTTCTGCAATCATAAAATGACATGGCTGAGAGAGCTTAATCTAATTGTGTGGTGATTTTTTAAAAAATCTCTTCCTGCTTCTGCACTTAGTTTTGTGTTCTAATAAGCTCAAATACAGAAAGCATTTCTAATCAAATAACTAGAATTTCATGTCTCATTATGGATGCATACTTGTAAGAAGAAATAACCTGGGAAACAACTGGGATTGGAGAAGCATTTCTAAATTATATGTATGTAGTTTCTCTCAGCTGATAATATTTTCAGCATTTCTTGGGTCTATTAATTTCATATTTGGTGCAAAGTTTCAGACTCTAGTGGCACAAGAGAATGCATTGCTGTTCCTACAGCAGAGAAGTAAAAATGTCAGCAGCAAGTTTGATATTCAGTACTACAAATGGTGCTCTGTGTGGAAGCCCCTGTAACACTGGGTTTGTTCCAGATAGCAGTTGGTAAATTGTGCCGGTTTTTAAACGCACAAGTAGTCCTAGTAGTTCTATGGAAAAAATGTGCTGAAGAAAATCCATAGGAAGGCTCTCAGTAGTGTGGGCATGAGGACTTGTTTTTAAGCAGCTGCTGCATCTTGTAAGATGTGAAAGACAGTCATATTACAGCAACTGCCTTATGTGTGCTGTCAGCTTTTTAGCCTGAACTGGACAGCAGTATTTTGGTGACAAAGCTTCTCTTGATTTCATTGGTAGAAGATGAGTTTAGGTCCTCATCTGAAGTTCTTGGAAAAAGCTTTTGTTGACTTCAGTGTATAGATGAAGACTGATCCATCTTTGCTTTGGTCATTTAACTGAGGGACCTGATTTGGGAGTTTGGTGACTCTTGATTCTCTCTTTGAGCAACAACAGTTGTGATATGGGCACCTCTGGAGGCTCCCTGAATGTGCAGCTGAGATAAATACCCTTCCATCAATGCATGTTTCTTTTGCCTGGTATGGCGGGGCCTGCAGTGTACCTTACTCAGGGTCCTTGGTTTGTGGGTAGGGCTTGAGGCTAAGTGTGTATTTCATGTGAGAATCCCCTGCTTCACTTGGTATTGGGTCAGTGGGAGCCCAGAGACTTTGGCACTTTAAAAGTCACATACAGAGTCCTCCTGGAAGAAGCTATACTTGATTTCTAAAGGGGGTACAATGAGGAGTACTACAACAGGTTATTCCTTAATTTTTGAGTTATAAGGGAAAAAAAATCATTGCTTAATGGCACATGCAATATCCTAGTATCAAAGAAAATTATCACTTCCTTGTCATTTGTATGCAAATCTGCTGTACTCCTAAATTGCAATATTATAAAATAATTATTAAAATTTATATTAAAATAATATAAAAATAGTCTTGGGATGCTGTCTGCATCAGGTTAGAGCCTCATTTCATGCAGATTACAAAGCCACAGGTAGAGATGGAAGGTACTGTCAGAGTAATTCTTCCTCGAGCAAGCCTGCTGGTGGTCACAGACTCTGTCCTACCCCAGTTGCAGTTCCATATGGCTCTAAATTGGCTTTTTTAGGCAAAGGTCACATCGTGATATCAATTACTGGCTACTACCTGAAAAATTTAATTTCATGCCCTGCAGTTGGTCTGCTTTCTTCTCCACTGTGATTGGCAACTGTTTCCCTGCTGGTAACTAGAATAGCTCATTTACTTCTAGTGATTAAACCCCAGAAGCTAACTGATTTGGTAGGGCAGCTTTGGGTTGCTAGCATAACCGAGAGAGCTCTTGCACGAATGCATTTGGATGAATGGAACAAAAGCTACTTCTTGCTCTCTACAAGGCCTCTTAGGAAATTGTATTGTTTGTGATTTGCATCTTGTCAATCTGCTTCTTGTCCAGTTGGTGTTTAGTTAAGGTACTGGGTTATGAAAACCAGAGGAAATTAGTGAGCTAAGAAGTGCCTAATTTTAGATAGTAAGACATTAAAGTCATGTTAATGCTACTTATTTTTTAATGCAAACACTTTTACTTGAAGATCAGTTGTCAAATCTTTTATATCTTTTAGAAGCCTCTGAGGAGCTTCTTAAACAGCTGGTTTGCATTTCAACAGATCTTAGTGCTATTTCTAAGATCCAGAAAGCTGGGTTTTTGTTTATTCTCAGAAATTATTTCCTTTCCAAAGAATGTATTATGTCGTTTATTTTAAAGTTGAACTACTAATCAAAATAAAGGGGTATATCTCCTTTAAAATTGTTTACGCAATGTAGGCAGTGACAGACTGAATAGGGCCATGAGCAATCTGGTCTAGTGGAAGATGTCCCTGCCCATGGTAGGGGATTTGGAACGAGGTGATCTTTAAGGTCCCTTCCAACACCAACTGTTCCACGATTTTATGAATCTGATCCTTCTCACGTGTCTAGAAGAACTTGGTTTATGTTTTTCCTTATGTGTTTTGCTGAGATAAAAAGACTATTTCAGCTTCATCAAGAGCAAGGACTTGAGTGAAAAGATCTGTGAAAAATTAACTATTATTTTGGTGAAGAGTGACCATATTGTTATGGTTACTGTGGTGGTAGTTTTGCTACACAAAGTACTCCAGGACTTTCACAGTTCAGATTAAAAACAGTTCAAACAGCTACAGCATGGTGACTGGAGTGGCAATCATCAGCCCTTAGGTGCACTGCAGAGGCCTTTCTCAAAGGACAGGTATTTTGGTATAATATGAAACAACTCAAAATTGTTTGACAAGTGTATATGACAGGTAAAAACACTCATGTTGTGGCAGTAGGATCAGAAGATTTGATAAGGCAGGAAGTTGGAGTTTGACTAAGTAAAGGATACAGGACACCGAGTTCTGGAACCCAGTGTTTCTTTACTAGTAGCCAAGAGGTTCTCATTTTCTTTGAATTCAGACTGAATTGTCTGATGACTTCCCATGCATTTTTAAGCCCTTTTTGCCTAGAGTACTGCTAGAGTGGTCAGCATTTTTCCTCACTCATTCCTTTTATGGCGGCCACTCTTCTGTCACTTCCAGGAGTTACTCAGTAATTCTTGCCATTTCTTCTTACTTTGCAGTCAGCATACAGATGGAAGGTGTCTGCTTTGGCAAAACCAAAGCACTGACACTCACAGAGCAATTTGACAATTTCATCACTGATGTTTACTCAGTTCCAAACTGTGAAAGATCCTTAGAACTACCTAAACTGCGCACTGCCGGTGTGCAGTGCCTGAGATACACTACTTCAAAAAATAAGAGTGAACAACACTATAATTTAAGTACAATGCATTAAACTGCATTTATTTAGTGCAGATAATAAAAAAGCAGAGATATAATGCCATTCTCAAAGTGTATTTAGCTTTTAAATCCTTCATGCAGCTTGTGCCACAACTCATCAGAGATGTAAAGTAAGAGAAGCTTTTTGTTTTTTCTGTAGAATGATATTATTTAGACTTCCTACAAGGTGCGAGCTAATATTTCAGGAACACTCAGTTTCTCTAGCATTTCATAAGTGTCATCAAATCAAATGCCTGAAAACACATGGGCACCTGCCTATCAATCCTTGATTTTTCTCCCATCTTAACTTTTATAATGACTACTAAAGAAACCTCCAACCAAGTTCTACCGAGTGAGCCTTTTTCAAAGAATCCAAATGCGAACTACAAATTCAGTACTTTGCCTTTGTTGAGAATTTCTAGTATCGTAAATCCTACTTCACATCTGGAAATGGGTTCTTCAGAGTTCATTTGTTATTTTTCTAAGGAGAGGTCTCCATCGGCACAGAGGGGATTTAGACACTGGGTAGGAAGTAAGTACCCAATTCCCTTTTGTGTCTAGGTAAAGGTTTCCCACAGCTACCTACAATGAAAAGAATTGGAATAGCAAGCCTTACTACATGCACTCTGTAAGGACTCTAGGCACTCCCCATATTTTTAACATCCTAACAAGATTTTCATGTGGAAAAGGAATTCTTGAATCTTGCATCCTAAATATTTAGAGGAGATCAAGGATCGTGCTCATTTCCAAGAGAAGCAGTAGAATACTTTAATAATTTCTTTCAATTCTAGTATCTTATTTTTTTCCAGTTCTTTCACCCTGTCTTTCTACCCCCTCTTTCGAAATGAAACTCAAGACTCACAGCTGGAGCAAATAAAATGGCTGTATAGCAGTGCTTTAAAATTAGCGTGGTTAAATTTCAGCTCAGAACTAATAGAGCTATCTGTAGAAGGCATTGAACCTCTTACATCTGTCTCATAATGGAAAGAACATAAGCAGCTCCCCTGTTGAAAAAAAAAAGTCAGAAAAATCCACAATCTACCTTTTCCCTGCATCCAGCAGCTAATGTTCATTCTAGCTTGGTAATGAAAGGCGACTCCATCTGCTCCGCACAACATTATCAAGTAGCTTCAGATTGTCCTTAATCATCTTATTATTTTTCTTGTTCAAGGTTTAGATTAAATGATTTAACAATGCCCGTGTGATTTCCCTGTAAAGACCGTGGAATTGGTGTCCATATGCTCTAAGTTAGGACACACCAGAATGGGAAAGCTGAGCATATTTGTTGCACTACAGCATTAACAGCAACCTTCCTTCCCTCCCTGCTTTCACCTGCCGAAACCCTCTTCTCCAAAACCATGTAGACATATGGTCAGGGCTATAAAACATCAAGGCCTCTGTCACTATAGCAATCCCAATAAAGAAGCCAAGGTAGAAGCCTTCACAAGGCTTACTTACCCTTCTTTTACATCTGATCCCTGGAGTGTTTAGCTCTGCAGTTTTTAAATATCACTCATATCCCCCATAAAAAATGTTTCCTATTTAAATAGTAAAAGATTTACTACATGAACATCTTTGTCCCACTCCTCTGTATTACACCTCTCCAGGGACCAAACACCAACTGGGCAGTGTTACACCTGCCTTACTAATACCGTTAAAGAAGAAGCAATGCTGAAGAGCCTGACAGCATACAAACACCTGGCCCCTCTTTGAAATCAAAAGAGTCTCTGCAGGGCCAAACAGATTTCAGCTAGGAGTAACAGGTGCTTTTCCCCACACGTGATGCTGTTCTGCCTTAGGACAGCACAAGAAGCCATCTGCACCTGCACTGCTCAGAGAGCCAGTACCCCTTTCCAAGCCATCACCATCTTTAAGGAGGTCCCAAGAGCTCAATCTGCTGGGGCAATATGGGCTTATCCTCCCAGCCTAGGAATACTCCTTAGCATCCCACAACCACATCTCCTCTTCTCTGGGCAGGGCAGTAGCTTTCTTCAGGCAGACTTGAGTGGCACTGCTGCGTTACTCTGTTAAGGCCAGACCATATGTCTGTCCTGCACTAAACTTGCCTAAGCATGTACTGTGTCTGCATTAGGGAGTGTTTTGGGCCAGCCAACATTTTCCTCTGCCACAGACTCCCCCTGTTTCTGATACACCAATGGAGTTAAATATTGCAATGCTTAAGACGCCCAGATGGCTTATATGGCACAAATACTTGTCCCAGGCTGCCTGCAGAGAAAGGCAGATAATTATATTTCCAAGGTATGCTTTGTATCAGCTTGGGCTAGAAACAGATATTATATCCTAAACACTAATGAAAGTGAAAATTGTGTATATGTAGGAGCTAGGGTCCTGTGAAGCACCTTTAAGCCAGGTCTAAATACAGAGACCTCCAGAATTGTCAAGAGGACTGTAGAAAATCTGTGGTTTCAGATGTCAGCATGAAACTGTGGCTCTACTGAGGCTTACTCATTCCTGCTTTAAAAGACTAGTTGTCCATTAAAAATAGATTTTAATGATCTAGTGCCTTTTTACATCGTATTGACAATTATATTGTTCAGTCTTCAAAATCCTCTGGAGATCTGACATGATTCAGTAAAAATCTATCTCTATTTGCTACCTATTTTGAAAACTTTCAACATTGAAGCTCACCAGTACAGCTATAATCTTCCCCCTTATTCTCTTTACTGTAGGCAGCTTCTGCTATTTCTGTACTGCAGTAGCATTTGCTGACATTTCCATGGGGATGTCATATATTATGTAGCACTCCAGGCTTTGGTTAGCAATACATGATACATCTTGAAGCAGTTAAATTCCTCATGCCATTTTAAAGTTAAAACCCTGTTTCATTTAAAAGCCGGACTCCTAACTGGTAACTTGTCTGGAATAGTGGGCGGCAGGTCAGCGCAATTTGAAGTGGCTAGGACAGGGAAGGAAACCATGAAAAATGGAGCAATTACACTGCAGGTCAAGGTTTGTTATTGGGTGGCATGGTTTCAATTTGGCACTGAAGCATGGCAACAAGTCGACAAGGCGTGTTCATGCATTTTTGTTGTTTGCCATTTGTAAGCAATATTTGAGGAGGGGGAAGGGGAAACATGTAGGAGTCCAATAGAGCTATCTTGAAGTCTTTGTTTATGAGACCTTTTTTTTTTTTTTTAAGGAAAAAATCCCTTAAATTTGAAGTAAAAGTATCCATGTGAAACTTTGAAAACTGTGAGCTGTTTGCCAGATTCTAGATCAAAGGTGCTTAAATAGATTGATAGAATTTTTAAAAAAAAAAATAAAAAATGCACATCTGGCCTGAGAATCGGTCTGCCAAGTTTTAGTCTAATGAACTTTGAAACCAGCCTCCTACTAGCAATTCTGTAGACCCAGGTTTCTAGTAGAGCTGCTCAACAGTATTTATAGCCAGAAGGCACTCGTATTATGACAGTGTTCTGTGCTAGCAACTAATCGACAGACTCCTGATACAGTGTTGTTTTGTGCAAACAAACTGGTTTCAAGTTGTCCCCCATCATTTATCAGCTGGCACATGAAGCTTGGATGTTAAAATTTTGTCACATCAGAACAAGTTAATGCAGCCTTAAGTCCAGCAGTGGAACACACATCAACAGCACAGCTCTTCACATGTTTTACTATTGCTTTTGCTTTATTATGTAGACCCAAAGTTGGTTGGAAACTTCAAAGCTTTTGCTGAAGCTGGTGTTTGTTGGAAACACTCTTTTGTTTTGCACTTTCCTGATTGCCGTATGGGAGGAACTCTTGACAAAATTGAAAGAAGTAAAAGAACCTTACCATGCTCAGCCCAGAGAGTTGAAGCCCACAGAGCCAGATGCTCATGAAGAAAAAAGTCTTTCCTGCCATAACTAAAGTGAAAAGCATATTAAATAACTCCATTTAAAAAATCTCTAACCATTTGATCTCCTCTTGAAACTAGATTTCACTATAATGGCAAAAGGGTTGGAAAAAACTGATGACACTAGCTTTGCAAGCTGACACTTAGACACTTGCAAAAGCCCAACCTGAAAGGGAGCATTCATGTGCACAATGCTTCTTTGCCAAAGCAGGTGAATACGTGGATGTCCAGTAAACCTTTTGGCAGACACCCCTTGCGTGGACCAGTAAAGGCATTTAGCTCAAATCCACTTATCTGAACTCCAGCAAACTTCACTTGAGAAAGTAATTAAGCCTCAGCACCGTTTGTTTGGGATCCAGAGGAGTGATAGCACACAGAGAATCTCTATTATTAAAGGATTTCTCTTATTGCTTCTCCACCTTTATTAAGGCTAGAAATGTCTTTCTCCTGGCTCATTTGATACTCAAACTCTAGATATTCCTAATTAGTCATAATTCTGAATTTAGAGGAGTTAAAATTATTCTGGTTCAGCTTAGAGACACGTTTGAAGATATGATGACAAACACTTATGACTCCATCTATTGTAGTTTCCAGGTTTCCACTGACTTTAAAGGACTAGGACCCTTCAGTCAGACTCCCTGATGGATCCCAGTTGCAGATCTCTGTATCTGGAAACATCAGTATATGAACCAAGTGGACCAAGAGATTCCCACCTACTGTTACCGGTAGAAGATCCCCACAGTGCATGGTTCTTGTCTTGATGGGCAAGATTCACTGGCTCCTTGAGCACATCCAGCCTTCTCAGAGCTCCAACACTGTGGTAATTAACTCTCTCTGCATCTTAGAACATAAGCACTCAGAGACAGAAGGATTGGGGAATTGGATAATGCTGTGTTCTTTTAGAAGCATCATGCATGGAGTTCATTGCACTTTATTTCTGCAAACTCTTTAGGGTTTGTTGATAGCATAACGTGATGCTGAGTATGCACAACAGAGAAGCTGGGAAGTACTGTACAGGAAGATAAAGTAGTGCATCTTGGTATGTGAAGTGCAGACACACCATTCATGTTTTACAGCCACAGCTTTTGCAAAGTGCTGAGCATCTAAATGGGTCACAGACTTTTATACTGGCACTACAGTACATTCTGTCTGAAGGCATCTCTCCTTCGCAATGTAGACACTGCAGAAAACGATTCAGAGATGCTGTTTCTACCTTTTTTTTAACCCCAAAGGAGAAAGAAAGATAAAAGGAGGTTTAGGAGAGGGTTCCAAAAGCTGTTATGGTTATACAACCTTGACTAAAGTAAAGAATTTATGATAGTGATTTCCACACTTTAAAAGATTTCAGCAGAATTGATTCAATTAAACAGATACTGTAACTTAAGCCAATGACATTCTTCCACAAATTGTTTTTGTTAATAGATTTTTTCTTTTCTGAAATGCTGTTGCCCTGATTCAGGGTTTACACACGCCAGTGCTAACATCCACATTTTAAAATTTATGGTCTTGCCTTTAAATCAATTTTAAAACCACCAACATAACTGAACTTCCTTGGCAGAGGCCTATGGGAATACATTTTCCAAGTCCCTATATGGGAGGTAGATCCACAAATCTTGTTTATAGGTAATGGGATTTGTGCTCTCTATTACAGACAGAGAACTATACCTTGCAAATTATATTTTTGTTGAAGCAAAAATCGGGTTTCATGATTGGTTGAAGTGACTGATGCAACAGCAGGCCATGGTCAGAATAATTCAAGCCCTTTACTTCCTTCTTCAGAGAGCCGTACTAAAAATAAAAACATTTTGCTCCTTTTCTCAAAGTTATATAGTTGTGTGGGCACCAGATGACCAAATAGATGTGAAAAAGAAAAAAAAAATAAATTAAAAGTTCTCTGAAAGAAAGAAAGAATATAGTCCCACTGCAGGCTTGTCCAACTTAGAATAGCTAGCATATTAGCATCATACAGTAGCATTTCCTCCTTTATATGCTGGTGCTCACTTTGCTGAATTGTAAACTGTGCTTTGCTGTCACTTTAAGTACTGCTAACTGCAAGACACTCCTGGGCTCACATCATGTATAAAATCTTCCTTGTTCTATACAGATCTAATAAAATGGATTCCTTTCAGCATCATTCACTCAGTAGATTTTACATTTAGATTACAGAGATAAACCTATAAATATTGCAGTAAAAATCACAAATCTGAAGGGCCATATCTTTCTATGTATTGAAGAGTATAACCTACAGTGTCAGTTGAGTCTGCAACCCACCATGCTCCCAGGTGTATCAAATATCTGTGGAATTTCCTTGAAGAACTTACTGCTGGCCAACAGATAAGAGAAGCAGATTTCTGTGGGTGCAGACTACAGAGAAATGGAGCAATGATAACCTGAAAATCTGCCTACAGAAATTTTCTCAGCATTATGAAAGAGTATGATAGCAAATGAGGGCTGGCAAGAGTGGTTATCATTTTTGGAAACACTTATGAACAGCTGTAGCAAGCAGGAATAACATATTCATCAAGAGAAAACTGATCCTATCTTTCAACGAATATTATATCTGCGTGCACTGAAATCCAGCATCTGCAAGAATTGTGACAGTCATTTTCCAGCTAGTACTGAACTAGTTCATGTCCACAGAGCACTGTCCTGCTTAAAATCTCTTAATTTAAACACCTAGTCAAAATTACTCCTGAGAACAGAAACAACCAGTGTATGCAAGAAAGGTTTTGAGGGCTCTCTCACTCTTCCAGTCCTCACCTTCTCCAGCCCTCACTCACAATTGGGTTATTCCCATCCCTTGCTGTGTTATGGCCAATCCAGACTGGAAGTCATCTGTGGTCCAGACTGGACCTTTTTTAAATTACCTGTAAAGCAACATGCACATCTCTGGCTTTTTATGAAGAACAATTAGATCATTGCATAAACTGACCGTTTGGCCCTTCAAAGAATACCAAAAGAATTATAGTTGCAAGTATATAATTTGCATTTAGGCAGTGCCCTACCTGCACTGCTGCTAGTATAAACCTTAATTTTTACAGTGACACTGTTTGACAGTTATCAGTGCTTTTCAGGTCTTTAGGAAGAATTGTAGCAGCCTGGTACAATTGAAGGCTTCCTGTGAAGGAAGGACCTTCACAGTTTCCTGGTGTGGAGAGGAGGGAACTAGACTTCCACTGCTTTCTTGCATCACTTTGAGAACCTGGGGCAAAGGGCAGGTTTGGGCTTTCTCCTCTTTAACCTACAGAGCCCAATGTCATTACTTCCTGTTCCAAGTGTCTTTGAAAAAGTTGGTGGGACAGAAGTTTTTTGCTAATCTGCAAGGATGCACATGGCATTGGAAATACCTGCTTCAGAAAATTCCACCTTATGTTTATAAAATGAGCATCTTCCAAGATGAACTCCCCATAAACATCTGGAAAATGTCACCATCAACTTACATTGAAGTCAAGACACGAACCTTGGCTGACCTGCTTGTGTAGTTCCCTGTAATCCCTCACTTCCTCACAAAGCTAGGTGAATGGTCTCAGAAAACTATGGACCTCTTGGTAAATCATAAATCTACTGGCTTGTTAGTTTGGGGGATTTGAGGAACAGATTTCAGGAAGTAGTGAGGAATAATGATGCTCTGGGATGTTTCATCATTTTTCCATCCTCTACAGAGTTTACACATGTTGTCTGCAACTTTCCCAGTGGATTTGAAGGAAGGAACTCAGCTATCTCAATGTCTAATTTTTGAGTTTTATTAATCAGAATTGTTTTTTAAATTATAGTGCTCTGTAAGGTGAGAATTGCCATATCTTTAATAAAGAAATAGGCTGTCCATACAAATAAAGTCAGATTTGATTAAGAAATAGTCTGGTAGAAATATATTCTTCACTGCAGCGTCATTATATTGTTTCATTTTTTCTTTTGACGTATTCTTTTCCATACTTCCAAGCTGCAAATGGCTGACCTGTTTCAGAACATGTGGGATATTTGGAAAGATATACAAAGACAGACATGCTGTGACATTGTCAGAAATGTTAATACGTTTAACTCATGTCTTCCTGCTGTTTGCTACCATCCTAGGGCTCCAGGTGGTCTAAACAGTAGTACTCAGATAAACAGCTTTGAAGGTTTGTTAATATGTTGTGGCATTTTTGGGCATGTATTTGATCAAAACAGATCAAACATAGACAGTGTGAGAGTGTGTCTTTTCAAAAGTTATTTAGACATGAAGAGAGTATGAGGTAGCTTCGAATGAACTGGTTTGAAGTTGATAATAGCCTTGTCATGACACTCAGAGCTCAGTGCAAACTAGTGTACCCTGCTAAAAAGCAATCAAGATGCATATTAATACTTTGAAATTGTATTCACCTTTTAAAAGGCTCTCTGAATTATTTGCATCTGATTTTTTTCAGCTGACACTTTCTTACCACCTTCCAGAGAGCAGGGTCCAGCAGTGCAATGACAACACTGGGGAAGGACTTCTCCCTTCAGCATTCACAGCTGATTGGAAAGGATCCACTGCAACATTTCATCCCTCTGCCAGGATAGGATTATTTCTGAGGAACAGGCAAGAGCAAATGAGGAGTCCTGCCAAAATCTCACATCTACGGAGCTAAAATTATCTGGGACCTCGTCTAGAGCTCAGGAGAGTGTTACACATACAATGAATTTTGTGGAGAATAACGGATAGATGATAACTGACTACGGAAACACAAAGGGATGTGCTAAAGGAATATCTATCATGCTTGTAATTTTATGAGGTTATAACAAGAAGTGATGGATTTAAGACACACTTGGGAAAGTGTGTCATTATTGGCCAGCATTTACAAAGCTCAATGGCTAATGCTAAGCTCCTGAATCTACGTTCAGGTATTTAAAGAAAAAATTTTCAGGTTTTCAGAGGTGGTGAAAAGTTGCCTTTCCAGCACTCCTTTCCTACTGCACAAAGAACAGATCACCTTAATCAGAAAACTTTAGAAAACATCAAAACCTTCATCTCCTACAGAAGTTTCTCTCCTTTACACTGGTAATACACTTCTCGTTCTGTCAACATAGTCTCATTAAAGGAAATTGAGCCCTTTTTAAACACGTGGGCCAAATGTTTTCTTGGATGGCTCCTGCTCTCCAACACAAGAGCATCGGCACGTGGTGTCATGACAGGCTCTGCTCTAATGTTAAGTTGTAGTGTGAATCACACTACAATCAAGGACTGTAAACTCCCTGCTTTATAAAATCATATTCTACAACCATGTGTGTGCAATTCGTGTGAGCTGTCAGATTGCAGAGGAAAGTTGGATTTTACACCTGGCTGGAATGTAAAATCCATGGATGTATAAACTTAAAAGAAATTACGAGGTTAAAAAACCCCACAAGAGTAGATCCAGTGTTTTCATCTGATGTAAAAACACCACTGGGCAGCCCTGGCTCCAGATCATACTGATCTGGGAGGCCTGTGCGTAAAGAACTGCCATTTTTTGCAAAAGGTGGAAGAATCTTCTCCTCAGGTTGTGTCCTGCAGAGGTGACATGGCAACTTCATGAGTACATGCTTAGAGATGAGGGAAAAACATTTCTTGATTGAAAGACCTTTCTTGTCCCATTGATATACAGCCCAAATCTAGATTATAAGACGTGTGAAGAAGTTTGCACCACCATGTGGTAAAAGTGAAGAGGGAGATAGTCGAGCTGATAAGCAAGAGGGCACAGCTTTCATCTGCTGGAGTGGACAGTCCCACTCCAATAAATGACATTTCTTTTGGCCCCTAAGCCTTAGAAAGGCACCCACTGCTGTCTGATTGGCTTTGTGTGCAGGTGCCGAGGGCTCTTTGTTCTGCTTCCTTTCCTCTCCTTGTGTTTGTCTGCCTCTGGCTCAGAGGTCACAACCCTTCACCCAAACCCTAGGTGACATTTGGGAAATGGCAAAGGTCATTTCCCTTTCCTACTCCCACGCTGAAACACAAACTGCATGGCTCACCTCTGCCTGGGATGCAGGCTGCCCTGGGGTGGGAGGGGAGCAACCCTTGAGAAGGCCTCCTGGTGTGGGGGATGGCCACATGTTGAGATGTCAGGCAAGAATCCGTGGTGGGACCCAGCTTGCACAGTCCCAGCGTTCGCTGGAATACTAGGCTGTAGGAAACCCCAACAAACAAGTCTTTTCTCCAGTGCATCCAACTGCTTTTAACTTTTCCAAGTGCCTGCACTTAGTGACTGTCCTTCTTTCAAGTTAAATGGGGCCTGTTCTCCACAGCTGCTGAGCTGGTGGGATCAGAGAGAAAGTACCATTGTCCAAATGCAGTAAGAGCTGAGGGTCCTGGGGAGGTGACATGTCCTTTCCTCCCTGGATCCCCCTGCAGAGAGGGTCCCACTGGTAGCACTTATGCTTCCTCTCAATAGCATATGAATTCCTTGGTTGCTGCTGGACTTCCTTTCAGAGAGGACCTGCAAGGGAGTGTATCCTGTGCCCTGAGCCATACCTCACTGGCAGTGCGTGTATGTGGAGAAAATGCTGGATAATGGGAGTGCATGAGCTTGGGGTTAAATTCTTTGTTCTGCTTCCCACAAGGTTCTGGATAGCAACAGTCTGAAAGCTTTTATGAGCTTGAAGATACTCATCTATGCTGAGAAAAATGCCTGGCTAAGGACTTCTGGATAATCTCACCAGGAAACTACTAGCCACTTTAGAGGCTGAAGTGCCTTTTTAAATGCGAGTCTTCAAGTCTCTGTACTTCAGCTCCTCTTACCAGGACAAATTGCATCAATGGCTGTAAAACACTCAGATGCTCTGTAATGACAGCTGCATAAATGGAATAGCTAACTTTGTTCCATTACATTTTCCAGTGTAAAAAATGTAGGAAACTTTTTTTTTTAAAAAAATTTCAACAAGCTGAGTTTCCTTGCTTTAAAAGGGTCAACTTGCATGAAGGGCTGAGGGGTTATACCAAACAGAGCTGGAGCAAGGTCCAGGATTCCAAACTTGCACTTCTGCAGGTCCCATGACCAAAACAAGTGAACCAAACAAAGAGCAAGGTGTATCTTCTCCAGCCATCTGACCATTCATCACCTCTCCCAGAACCAATCACAGGACTCAGGTGCTCCTGTACCAGGAATTTCCCAACTCACATATTGGGATGGACTCCATAATCTGCTGTTCTGTCCATGCAGAGTGCAACAGCCTGCCTCTGTCAGCAGCTGCTAGGAGAAGCCAATGCTGATGAACAGTGTGAGCTCAAATACTACATACCCATCCATGAGAAAGCTGCATATACTGGCTTGGTGCCTTGGGTGATTCCTGACTTTTAGGGAATTTTCTTTGTGGTTCTGATGTTTACCACTTACTAGTGGGTACAAAGAAAATCTTTTTGATAAAAGTGAAGTGTTGCAATGACTTTGTATAACAAAACAAATGTAAGAGCAATTTTGCTTATATCATTAAACCATATTTTGTTACTCATAATCACATTTTTATTAAAGGAACAAGTATCTGGTTTTAGAATTCTGTTCAGTCTAGCCTTTCATTTTACCAGCCTGTAACTGATTTTAATAAGGGTGCTATAAAAAAGGAAAATTTTTTTTAGACAGATGAATATAGACACAGAAAACAAGTTAGGAAACATATACTTACTTTGATGTCAAAGTATAAAAATGTACTATCTTAAGCAACATATTTACTACAAGCAGAAGGACAAGCAAATGTTTACTGCTTTTATCAGCGCTAATGCAGAATCCCCTTGGTTATTTCTTTAATCCAAACAGCTTCCTGGTAGATCCAAGATGTGAGCCCTTTCTGTAATGACTTGGCAAGAGAAAGGGTCCAGAACTTCTCTGCAAACACAATTAAATTGTCAAAGACAAATCCTGTATTTGAATTAAAACTATAAATCTTTCATCTGCACCTACTCTACATCAAATAGCAGGAAAAGAGGCCCTCCCATCTAACAGTCTTAATTACCAGAGCATTGCAGCCTTTAAGCATGACAGAGCCAATGATAGCTGACCTTGTGCTCCAGCCTTAGAATGGGATCAATATGATGAATGGGAAATCCTGCCTGAAATATCACAGCAAAAGGAACAGCCTCAGATGGCAAATTAAGTGCCTAGCACATGTTGGGGCTACACAAATATATAATAATGCCCTTTGCTTTGATCCGCTTATACTGGAATGAGCAGTATGTTGAAGGCTTCAGTGTAAACACATCAAACTTTGTCTCATAATGACCAGACCTTGCCACCTCTTTTCCCACACAAATGCACAGCAGGTTGGTGGCTTTTTCCCCACTCAAAGTACACTGCTAGTACTGTGGTGTTTGAAGTAGGAGAGAGAGGCACTGTGAGTTTGTTATGATTTTCTCTAGTACTCCCACGTAATTCCCCATGGCCCTGAGTAGACAAGATAACTGTGGGTCTCCAGTGAGAACAGGAACTATGAGGCTTCATTTTCATTTTCACAGTATTCAGGTAGCAGGTGAATCAAATACTGTGGCAGCTGGGTGTTTGATTACCTTATAGCAGCAATTCCCACACTGTATAATGTGAGTGGTGAGCAGCCCTTGAGGTCCACAGTGGGGTTTTTCTCTTCAATTCTGAATGTTTTTAGCTCAGCAGTTGCAAAGAAGAGCCGTGGTGGTCCATGGAAAATGCTTCCAGTAGTTTGTTGGCCCAGAACTTGGCAAATGAATGCCTGAAGACCACATTTTCTGGGGTCATCTCTGAAATAACTTATTCTTAGGATGGGTTTGTCACATCTTCTAGTTTCCTGATACTTCCGAGAGATTTCTGAAACTCTTTCTTTCTAATGGCTGTATTAACAGCTGAACATTTCCTTCCTGACCTTACTTTTATTTCATATGTTAAGGCTTCACAGTGTACTCCTTTCACTAATAGCTCAGTTATCCATTTTTGCATGCAGAAGATAACTTGTTGTTTGAATGGCAGTATCAATTTTGAATAAGGAGCTCCATATGCCTTGGAGAAGAATCCATCTCAGGCATAGTACCTCAAATATAAAGAATAAAATGTTTTAATTGAAAATACATGGAAATATCTCTTCCTTTCTTCCTTCTGTTTCTGTAAAGAAAAAAACCTTCACAAGAAAGGTATCACTAATTTGCATGTTTAGCATCATAAAGCTCCAAAATCTGCTTGTGAAAAACTTTTGTAGCAAATGTTTTGCCCTGACAGTAAGTTCTTCAAACAATACTTTCCAGAGGAAAGTCCAGAGTATGAACACAAACACTTAGTACACAGTACATTTGTGAAGGTAAATAATTTACACTTACATGTTATTATCTTATTGTATTAAGTTTTTGTGATAAATAGAATATACTGTCTTGTACTATACCAAAATGTATCTATATATATATGCATATATGTGCTTGTCTTTCTATTTTGTATTTGTTACATTTCACAAAGTAATTGATTTGCCTTTAGTCTTATGCATGGTACTTACTTGGCTTGCTACCAAAGCATTTGAAATTCCCGACAAAAGCTTATTAAAACAATGAGGAAAACAAAGAATATGAACCCTGAAGAAAATTTATTGGAGGCGTATTTTGAATCTACAGGGCAGCCAGATTACACCCACAGGCATTATCCCCATTTCGAAAGGGAACTATCCAACATAAGAGCAGACAGGAACAAAAAAACCCCTGGTGACAGTGGAGTCTGTGCTGTCAGATCTGCATTCTTCACATGTTCTTTGGGAGGTGTTCTCTTCACCTGCTATGTGTTTAGGCAGTTGTGGGTAGGGGTTGTTGGTTGCTCCAGAGCTTTCCTGGAGGAGGCGTCTCCTGATGGTTGCTGCATGACTACAGCCAGAGGTTAAAAGTGGAGGAAAGACTGTGAGATTCAAAGGGTATAGTCAAGCCTACTCACTTTGAGGAGAAATGATGTGACTGTTCTAGGGTTATAGACAAACCAGGCTTTCCCTTCCAGTGCAATTAGTGGAGACGCTTCATTAGCTTGACAAGCAGAAGGGTGTGGCGGGAATGCAACAACTGGGTGGGAACATAGCCTTCCTGAATGCCTGGGAGGCTTGCCACTAGCTTTATCAAAGGCTGAATTTCACCTTGTGAGCTTGTAGTCTCTTGACACAGAACATGAATAATAATGATGGGAACAGAGTATACATAGCCCATACTGCCAAAAAGGGACACAATCCTATTAAAAGCAATCCACTTCTGGCAGGAAAAGAGTTACTGTGGAATTTTAAACAGGAAGTTGTGTAATTAACTGCACATTTCAGAGCAATATTATGCTAAAGCCAATAAAAATACAGCATGAAATAAGTGGTCCAGACTCTCAGGATATAAATGCATAGAAACTCAATTTACTCTGTAGCCCTAATGGAATAAGGTTCTTTTATATTAAATGATTACATTACCTTTATGTTACCTTTATATTATTATTATTATTATTATTATTATTATTATTATTATTATTATTATTATTATTATTACTACAATGATTGCTGTGTGCCCCGTTCGTGCAACATTTGCAGGACATAAAACTTACCCTGCTAGGCGCAGCTTCATACTCATCTGTATTGTAAAGGTTATTTTTTATTTTGTCTTTCTATAGGCTTTCCCCAGTATTTTAAGGGCTGAAACAGAGGAGTAACTGAAAACAAGTGGTGAAGACATCCTTAAAGAAAATGAGTGTGACTTGCACACTGTAGAGCATAAACAGCTTCCCTCCATACTCTGTGTATTGACATGTTTTTGCTTGCACTTCTTGTCCACACAGCCTCTGTACAGTGTCTACATGTTGAGCATGAACATGATCAACATTCAATTGGTAAATGTTAAATAATATCACCTCTGCACACAGAGAGTTACTACGTGGAAACTGAAGTGTCTGGGGAGAACATCCCCAAAACTGTGTGCAGTCAGTTATGAAGAGAACTGAGATACCACAGTCAGCCTCAGAGTTTTTGTGCAATGCATATACCCAGGACCTCTTTTATGGCAGGTGCACTAGGAATATTTCTAGGTATATGAATATGCATGTGTCTGTATTTGCAAATATTTGGACCTACCAAATATATAAATCATCTTGCGTCATGTACATTTTGTAAGGATGAAAGTGTTCTTGAACATAAATGAAATTTCTCTCCCAACTGTAACTCTGAACTGTTTAATGTGTTTTGCACGGTATACAGCATTCTTTCACACAGATTGCTGGTGAGCTGCCAGCTTTCTGTTTGCCTTAGGGAAAAGTTACTCAAGTAGTTGTAATTATTAAAGGTTATAATTGCTCTGTAGGGTATGAAAAATTGTAGTGGTGAGGCTGGGCACTGAAAAGTTACAGAGAGGATGCAGATAAGGAAATCTGAGAGGACTGCACAAAGGGGAACTGGCACTCATAAAAGGGTAGGCTTT
The DNA here is from genome assembly GCF_003945725.1 of Corapipo altera. Lineage (NCBI taxonomy): Eukaryota > Metazoa > Chordata > Aves > Passeriformes > Pipridae > Corapipo > Corapipo altera. The sequence continues at coordinate 12,923,386 of NW_020884875.1, read as the reverse complement.
GCTTCTTTTTGGCTACAATCTGCAGTTCTCTTTGGCTTTCATGTGAAAGAATATTATGAAGAATGAAACTGGAGAAGGCATAAATTGTTTGTTATTTAAACCCTCCCCTACGCAAGTCCACATATGCTAAGTATTTGAACAGCAGCTAAGATTCTAATCCAGGCATCCATCCCTGAACAGTGCAGGAGGAGCAGGAGGCTGTGCTCGCAGGGCAGCAGACCTTGTGCTCCCTTTCTCCTCCCCTTCTAGTAGCAGCTAGCCAGGCTGCAGGCATCAGCTCTGCCCCCAGTTACACCAATGTACAGGGCACTTAGCAGAAGTAGTAGACTTGTGCTAGTCCAGTTTGCACAGGCTGAAGTGTTAAGGGTTGACTTAATGGTATCAGCTTGTTGGATGGGCAAGTGGGTCCAGTAACTTCCAGTTGCCACAGGGAGTGGCAACCAGCAGGCAGAAATGGGAACCAGAGTCAGGCTGTATAAAGAGGATGTGCAACTACAGATGGGATGAAAAGCCGTAAGGAATTTAAAGCCGTTTACTAGAGTAAATAATATATCATAAAGCCCAGATGTAGCAAGACTACATTTCAGGCTGCCTAAAAACCATTCAGAAGGCAGGAAGACAGTACTCTGGCTTGAGTAAACAGCCAACATGTAGCATGCAGATCCAGTTGTCAACAGTCACGGCAGAGAGAGCACAAACTCCAGCAAAAATGGGATCTGGCCTATGCTAAAGTATTCTTTTTCCTAGGAGTGAATGACTAGAACAAACGTAAAAACATAAAGATTTTCACAAAGGTGCAAGCAGATATGTTAGGGATAGGGAGTGGGAGAGAGAGAAGTTAAAAAATAAATGGATCTTATTTATCTTTTTCTTAAAGGTGGGTATGACAGAAATCGGAAGCCCAGGCACAACATCACTGTGATATCACAGGATATTACTGTGATGTTTCCATTCACAACAGAAGGTAGAAGCCTTATAGAGGCAGGATTTTGTGCATGTAATTTCCAGCCTATTCTATATGCTCAAGAGATACAATTTGGCTACACAACAGAAAAGCAGTCAAGCTGTACAAGAAAACCTTCTAACTTACACTGAGCACTGTATACCTGTTGGATTCAGTCCCCTGGATTGAGATTTTATTAGAGCTACATAGTGAAGCAAAGTTTGTTTCATCTCTTATTTTTCACTCTGGTTGTAGTAAAAAATGTAATGGGCAGCCAGCAGCTTTGCCCTCCTGTGCTCCTGGGGTCATGCTCTTCTCCTGCCTCCTGAAATCACAACTGGGAAGGACTGAGACTGAGCAATGAAGGCTCTTTCATCGCAAGCATTTCTTGGGCTTCTCTTTGACTCCTGCTGGAGTTCATGTGTTCAAAGGAATATTGTCTGTCAATTAGAAAATGGGTAACGCTCACTCAGTTACTCTTAGTCACTCCAGCTTTTACAGCCACACCAAGCAACTGCAGAAACCATGCTGGCTGACAGAAAACTTGGTGAGTGAAGGGAAAATGAAAAGTTACCTGGCTCTGTACTAAAAAAAAAAGTTGAGTTACACCAGCAGTCTGCTTTGGCTCTGTTCTTAGTGAGACCCATCTGTTTTGAGGAAGTTGAGTATATTTCAAGTAAAAGCATTTGTAATCTCAAAAACTCCTTTACACTTTTAGGGCAAAATGTCAGATCTTACCTCAACAGATCTCTGTCCCCAGAGTCAGAACTTGAGTCTACCTGAAGGACATTAGTCATCCCCTACCAAGTGCCCGTAACTCAGTAATTTCCACCCAAAACAATTGATTAGATAAAATTGGATCCAGATGGAATAGGCTGATCATCTCTTTTCCTATACTTTTTGCTTATTGAATCTCTTTTAAAAAAATAAAATATTGATTGATAACTAAACAAACCTTCAGCTACAGCTGGTAGTCAGTTTTGGGAATAGATGATACGTGATATGCTCCACGTTTCAGGTGACAATGCCAGGGTTTGTATTTTGATGTTATGTTAATATGATTTACAGTGTTGTATTTCTAAGAGCAACTAGAACTTGGGTGCCATTTAAGCAGTTATACGCTATCTAATCATAACGTGGTAGTCTTAATACTTATGAGAGTATGCCAAGGAATAGTCCTGTTTGGTTTGCAAGAGTAAGTTCAGTAGATGGTTGCTCCAAGGTTTTCCATCTGGACGTGAAGTGTAAGGATCCTAATTTTCTTCCTTTAGCAAAGAAGGAAGAAATCAGTAGGAGAAAGTTGTAAAAAAGGAAAAGAAAGTACTTTACAAAAAGAGAAAGATAGGAAAATAGAAATTACTAAACATGTCTACTGACCATTCCCCCCCCAAGGTATCAGAATGACATTTACTTGTCTTGCTGGAGCTGGCTCCATGCTGACACATGCTCCATGCTGAGGGCTACAATAGTGAAGAACTACAGCAGCTGAACATTTAATGTGGGAAACAGCCTTTAACATTAGAAGGAACTGAAACAGATGAGCTAAAGCAACCTGAAGGACTTTTGGAAAAAACACTACGTGTAGGCACTTGAATGAATCATTGCATGGTGAATTAGAAGGTGAACTTTCAACGTATCTACTGACCTGCTGTAATTGCTTGTGTACCATCTCCTACTCCTCAAACTGCTCTTCTACTGAAAGATAAATAACCTGCAATTATCTGCAATTTCACTGTGGACAAACAACACCACCCCTCTCCCTGCCCTGCACTGGCAGCTAATGGAGGTTGTTCTGATGCTCTGTTCATGCAGTCTCTTTTTACCCCACAACTTGTTCAAGTGTCTGTACCCACAAACTAGCCATATCCTTGTGCTGAACCTTCAAGGTATTCTAGTCTTGTATACTTCACAGTTACAGTTCACAGCCTGTTCTGCCTGCTCAAGTAGTTCTGAATGAATGAATCCATTAACTGTGCGTTAATGGAGCAGGAGATTCCTGGGACTGCTCATTAAAGCAGGCACTTTATAAATAGTGTCCCACTGGGCACTACAAGGCACTGACCATTTCCCAGGCAAATTTATTTCAGCTTTCCCAGGGGACAGAAGCTAGAGTCACTTGAACAGAGAAACCTTCTTTTTCAAAAGGTCAGGAGCTTCCATAGCCTGTGAGAGATGGTGAAGCCTCTTGGGCTTCATTCTTTAGCTTTCTGCTAAGTGATGCAGGCTGGCAGGAAAGCAAGATGAGAGCAAGCTCCTACCACGAGACAAGCTGCAGCTTCTCTGAGTATGTCCCTATGTTCTCTGGCTGGTATTGGTTTTGTTTGTTGTTTTTCCTCCTCTGGTTTCCTCTCAGGAACTTGTCTGTAGTATGTTGTCAAATGCACGACACAAGGTGAACTTGTTGCTTTGGCAAATGGATGGATGTGAAACCAAAAACTGGTAGTGAGGAACTTTGACCTTGAAATATGCCATGTGCCAGTTTCCCTCTTCAGTATGTGCCACATGCATACAAAAGCTCAGCAGGTCCAAGAAACAACATTAGTCATGTGATAGCAAATTCACTTTTCTTTAAATTGAGAACATGGATTAGAGTGGCCAAGCAGCTTGCTAAAACGTAAAACATTGTTCTTGCCCAAACAACTTGTTCCTCTAGGCACTCTGAGCCTAATCATGAGATCTTTACCTGTGCCCTGCGCAAGTCCCTCCTGAAAACCCATCTGAAGACCGTACAATCATTTGCACAATTAGAACCATGTAATCCCAGAGAAAATTACTTTCAACTTTCCAAAATGCAGCCACTCTGCTTTTCAGAGAGTGGTAGGATCTCTATTCCGACAAAAGACTCATTTTTCCAAGAAGTCGGAGTTTGGCAGTGTTGGCATGTACAAGATCTGAACTGATCACTGTGGTCCTGAAGGTAAAAATGTAGTAGGTCCATAAACCTGTCTGAAGCATCACATTCGTCTGAGTTTCTTCTTGCCCTGACCCTCTTGCAACCCAGCTATCTCTGTCAAGTCAGATAGTGTCTCTACACTGATGCCTTGTCAGATTATAAAAGTTTTCCTTTTTCTTCTGAGCAAAACTCTGTTCTTATTAGACAATGTTGCAATGCTGAAAAATAAACTTTGTGGAAAGAGTTTTCTATTTTGAGTGAAGATGTCAGGCTCATTTTCAACACTTTCCCCCTCCTCCCTCCCCCCTATCTTTCTCTCTCTCTCTCTCCTTCTGACTCTTCTAATTCTGTTAATCTTTCTGGTTTAGTCGTAGCTCTTGGTAGGAAGACCTCTGAGGAGCTGAGTTTCTGGCTCAGGAGCTCCTGCCATCCTTCACACCAAAAATTTCTGAAGGTTGTGCCTCATCCTGTTGTCCACTGCAGGAGAACAAAGCTTGTTGCATATAATTACTACTTCCAGGATAAAGTCCTTCAGCACTGTTTAATCACAATAATATATCCGTACCAGAGCTCCTACAGTCATGGAATATGCAATATAAACAAAAGGGTGTTAAAAAAAAAAATCACTGAATTCCCACTTGAAAGGCAAAGTGACTTCAGCATTACACTGAAATTTGTGTCTGCTGCAAAAAGCTGGAAAATGGAAACCATAGTCTCCAGCTCTCTTACTGTAATGTTATTGTGTCAAGACTGCTTGACTGCTTGAATAAAATACAGAACTTAAAATTCACAATTTATATAAAACTATACCATTACTTATCATTCTGCATTTCAACACTGTCTTGCCTGAGTATGAAGAAACAGGCAGGTAGTGCAGGAAGATGTACCTCTGGACCTGTGGGAAGATATGATTATCCAGATGTACTGGTGTGGATAAATTACTTGCCTAGAAGTCATTTAAAGTGATAGACGTAGTAGGATTCAAAAAAAAGACAAACACATGGATTGAAGTGGTAGATCTTTTCCACATAAACAGTAAGGAAATATTGTTTATTCTTCATATTTTGTAAGAAATGGACTTTCACTAGAGACTGGAGCTGAGATTTGGGAACTTGTGATCATTGTGAATCTCATGGTGATCTATCATATGAAGAACCTGAGTGAGACAAAAGCCAGCTGAGACAAACCCCTGCTATCAGCTTAAGTAACTCTCTAACTAAAATTCCCACTGCAACTTCAAATGGAGGTCTTGGTTAGCCTACTCTCACATCCATATGAATGACCATCATAATAATCAAGATTGAAGAGAATGTTTTTGTTTATTTTAATCTATGCATCTAACCATCACTCCATGAGGTGAAGAGAACAGATTTTATTTTTGAGGTTTTTTGTAAAATCAGACCTCAAAGCAGGAAAATGTCAGATCTCTACTTCACTATGGACAGGGAATAAAAGTTCAGAATGGCTCAGATACCAGGGTTTAGCTTTACAGTGTAGCACACAAAAACCAGTGTGGTAGTTTTGAAAAAATGAGTGCTATAACAATTTTGGAATTTGAAATAATTTGGATCTTTTTAACCCAAAAGCTTGAGTCAACAAGTGGGAGATGTTAAAGAACAGCAAGGGCTTTGGACTTGGTAAACATGTAAATGATGCAATTAAAACAGTTAGATCAGAGTACAACGCAGGGAAGAAAAAGTCACCTGAAATTCAAGAAATATTTCTTCAGATTCAGAAGCAGTGCCATCAAACCTAAAATACGCTTTCTCCTTATGTCTAATAAACAAAGAAATAATGATGGCCCATTTCATACCACAACTACTTCTGGTTACGACTAGCAAGTGCCAAGATACAAAACAGTGAAAAAAAGTGGCAAAAATTTTCAAATATCTGTTTCAGCTCTTCAGGAAATTTCAGTCTTATTTTTAGATAGTAACTAAAAAATAGAAACCATTTTTTTTAACTTCATCCCAGCATACTAACCTCAGTCGTAAACACTCTACTGTCTACCCAACAGAATTAATTGTTTGGACTCAAACAGAAAACCTGAAACACCGGAATGCTGACTATAACTTGAAATGGATGGTCCTCTAAGGAGTCTAAAAAAGCCAGGGATCATAGACTGACAGTCTGTTTTGTCAAAACCAAAAGCTGCAATATTTCCATAGACCTTTCTAGATGCCCATCTTCTTCATGGCAAGGTCATGTGCTGCTGACAGCAGTCTGTTTCCAAGCAAGTCATAACAAACACCTTTGAGGGACAGCCTGTACCTGAAGAAATGGAGAACAATTTGCCATGCATAAATATTGTTCAAAATAATCAATAATCTGAAGCTAATAGTCAAGTATTTATGTTACTCTGTTCATCTGAGAATCTTTTTTCCTATTTAAAGAGAATATAACATTAAAACTGTGAAACAATGTGGAACTAAGAATCTTTGTTACTGATGTAGAAACTCAGATTTTGGAAGGTCAAATTATTTTTCTTTTCGAAAGAATACCAAGAGGTTTTTTTTCACCTAAAGGATATAATGTCAAGGTCACTACACTTTCCAAACCCTTACAGGGTAATATCTATCCTGTTTGATAGGACTGAATTATTTTAAATTTATGTTTTGGAACTGAAACCTGCAGTAACACTACACTGTGATGTTATGTTGATCTACATATCCAGAATATAACGTTATTTTACCTAATCTGAGATTTTCAATATAAAATTCAGGAAGTCTGAATACACACACCCAGATTTAATTAGAGTCAACCTAAATTGTGCCATATGTCACATGTTGAAGTAAAATTCATGACAATACGGTGAGAGTAGAAAAGCCATTTCATTGAATGTTCTTTCAATGTCTGTTCTGAAAGCAGCTCACATTATCAACCAACAGCTAGGACACTCAACAGAAATAAGTCTGTTCATCCATGAACAAATAGCACTTTAGAGAGAGCAAAAAAATTGCAAAAAGGTGATGTGCCCAGTGGCCCAAGGCATAGACTCCTGAGACCCGGGAGACCTGGACCCTGTTCTTTGACTCAGGTTCCTTAACTCAGAAATCCCTTACACTCCATCTGGAGAGCAGAAGCTGAAGCTTGAAGCTGGTGTGTTAAAACAAAGAAAAAAGGGTGAAATCTAAATGAAGAGGAGCTTCATCTGTCTTACAAGTTTTCTCAGTTATCCAGTGTCTAATTCATGCTTATACCAGTTATACTAATTTACCACTTCCATCTATTTTCTAACCAATTTTTTTGATAAACTGATCAAACACAGGTTTTGCATACAGGAAATTCTTTTAATTTATATAGGATTAGCTAGAACGTAAGACAACATAAAATGTGACACAGTGTTTTTTATAGCACTTCTTACAAGTCTTCTTGAATTTTCATGAAATTCTAGTAGGCCATGCTTTTGCTTAAGTAGATGGCATGGAGGACACCAAGGGAGTCTATTGGTCACACTGACTCCTGCCCAAACAGGAGTGAAAACACATGACAAAAACAGAAAAAGAGGCAGTGGGACACATAAATGATGGCTAACATGGCCAAGGTGTTCATTTCTCCAAGTTCACTTTCTGTTTATATCTAAAACTCTGAAAGCTCATGAACTGAAGTACTTACAAGCGTTACTTCTGATTTTATACACTAAAAAGTTTGAAAGACCTTGAATGTTTATTAAGATTATGTACAGATATAACTCTAAGCTTTGTTTGTTTCTTCCATTTGAATCCTTCCGTTCACAGAAACTACAAAATGCATGCACCTGATTTATTTGCATATTATTTATATCACAGTGATGTCAGAATCTGGACTCAGTTTTCACAAAAACTGCTATATGTCAAACAATCACTTCTCCAAACAAGTATAAGTATTAATAAGTAACATAGCATATTTTTCACATTCTTTATGGGTTTTTTTCTTTCACAGTGAAATGTTCATACAAAGTTTGAATAGAAAAAGAACTTCAGAATTTCCCAGAAGTATTGTGAACGATTTCAAATAAATGACTCAATTTGATATGGCTTACAAATAGTTTGTGGACAGAGAGGAAGGTGAAATACATTTTCAAGGAATCCTTTTTGCATTCAGTTCTTCTTCATGCAGACTTGCATGCCTGCTGTTAGATATTCAGCACCAAATGCTAATTTCTCACTACCATAACTTACTTTGAAGGTGTTACTTTCAAAGATTGTATGCTATCACACTTATTGTATTTGCTATTTCTCACTAGACTGACTAAATTTTACTTGCACTTATCTTCAAGCTGTGATTTTTGTTATCATCAGATTTAGGAAACCAATTTCCTCAAACTGAATTATCTAAAAATGAAGTGTCATAAATTCCAATTTAACATTTACAATTGTTTTCTTTTTCTTCAGTGCACAGACCTATTATTCCCCTGGCACACAAATAATTTGTAATGGGCTGCTAGATGTACTTGTTAATGAATCCGCTCTCAACTTAAAAAATGTTCTTCAGCAAATCCAATAGATGAAGCTTTAAAAATAAACAGAAAATACCTTCAATAGTATTGACTTGGGTCTCGTATAAAAACAATTTGGATACTTCAGGCTGGAAATAAGTATTTTGTTACAGAAGCTGATAGTTCCCTGCTGTACCTCATGCTAGCAATTTCTTTCATATGTGTCCTCACTTGAACATTTGCTTCAATCATATTGCAGCTCCATGGAGCTCATATTTCCTCCTGAAAGACATCTCTCTTTGACTTGCTGTCATGCATTAGATGTTAGGAAAATAGTTAAAATCACGTGGTTTACTCATGCTTGTAATGATGTGCCCAAGTGTGTCAGCTGGTACCATCTGCAGTGCCTGAAGCAGTGTCTGGGAGACTGTGACAACTCAGTTACAGACTGGAGGTTTTGAAAAAACAGTGAATAATTACTTTTCCTGCTTAGGCAAGAGGAATTCTATGTGCAGAATTAGAGAGGCTACATCTGTTACAACAATTACTAAGTCTCTGCTGATCAACAATATTACAATAAAAATAGTAGTCAATCTGGATAAAAATTACCATTTCTTTTCAGTTCCAGCCCACTGATCTGATCCAGTTGCAACTAATAAATTGATGCTTTGTCACTCATTTCTTTTCTGTGATTTTCTTCTCACTCTTGTTGTTTTTGGGAACCATGCAGATCATGCCCTAAACAAATGCTTGGCAGTAAAATAAGAAGGCAAGAAAGAGACCTGCAATTACTCTTGCAGAGAGGAATTGGGTACTTAGGAAGAACATTGAATTCTGAAGTCCTAGTTCAAGAATTTTCTATAAAACCAGTGCTTTCAACTATGCCTGGTTTTTAGTTATCTTGTATAAGATACTGACTCTTATTTATCTGGCCAATAATTACTACTTTACATTTTTAGAACAAGAATAGTTTGTTATCTAACTTAAAACTGGGAAAAGTTTTGCAGGATATTTTGCTCAAGGAATCATTTCACCATGCAAATTCAAGGCTGATTTTAGTCAGCTTCATTTTACCCTAGCCTAAGACCTAACTGACCATTCATAACTCTATCTGTAGTCTTTCTTAGCACTAAGCATGTAGTTTGACAACCATACCATTCTTCATGCTTTTTGTCCAGCATTGATATGTGGAGACTTGATACTGTGATTACTAGAAGACAACCCCCAAACATTCTTCTTGTGAAAATTTAAATATTGGATATGATATGGATTTCTTCCCAGCTGATTCAGCTAGTCCTTCATTTTATGTTAAGCTTACCAGAAATAACACAACAGAGCTAGGTTTCCAACCAACAGAAATGAAATTTGAGCTCTTGTGACCACGAATGAAGGTGCATTTTGAAATGGCCAATGATAGAAAACATGCGAGAGAACTTCTTATGTTACATAATTCTGCATTGCCACAAAACTGGTAATTACTGAAGAAAAGTCCTCAATGCCATATCAGATATCTTAAAACAATGATTGCTGCTGCAGTGTTCCAAGTTTTGTTTTCTTCATATGGTCAGACAACAGACATAACAACAGATAAATATCAGGACAAATTTGTTAATATTGCATTATTGGCAGACAAAAAAAAAAAGATCTCTTTACATTGGAATGGTGAATACTTGCCAACGTCCAAGAAGTAGATAGATAGCTTTGTTTTAGAACTTATTGCTAATGGGAAAAAAAATTCATGCAAAGAAAGAGTGGCTTACCACTCTGAAGATGCTCAGGTACCAAAAATGGTGAATTCAGAAGAGACAACACAGAATAGCAGAGCTGGATTGAGAAGCCTGAGGGTCTGAGATGGAAAATTATTTTAATATACAATTAAAGGGTGAAAACTATTTAAATACACATTTACATATGAAAAATGTTATAGCAATGTATTCTTTATGTTGATGCAAATATTTTGGGATAGTGAATAGAAGGGCTTAAGTGTGAGAAACTCATAAAAACAGTGTGTCAATGAAGTAAGGGCTGAGATTCCTGCTCATGATGCTTCCAAGAAACCTGACCCTGTGAGGTTGCTGACAGTGGTTCTGTGGAAAACACACATGGGCTCTGTGGTCCTCTGTTTAGATAAGGACCTAAATGGTTTGGTGAGTTCATGTAAGAGTAATAAGAAGGGAAGAAGTACTATGGAAAGGCTGTATTACTGCCATCTTCTCACAGAGGTCTGTTCCTCTCTCTTTAGAGAGGGAGACTGTCCACCTTCCAGCCCACAACGCCCTTTTTCAGTGAAGCACATTCACTGAACTTCAGTCCTTGTGTGATAATGGCCTTCATGGAAAGTGTGCTGTAACTAAAACGCAGGACTTCATACACCTCTTGCTCTAGAGTTCTCTTAACCTCCTTAAGCTGTTTTTCTGTATCAAGTTATAGACAGATCTGTCTATTACACACACTAACCGTAAAGATGATGAGATAGATCACACAAAATGCAGGTGTTTGCATTCCCATCCTCTGTTATAGCAGACAAACGCACATACACAACAAATTGCTGAAATAGATGCATTTTACAGTAATGAATGAATGAACTGAGTTATAAAGGGCCTGAGACCACCTATTCCACAGGATCTTCAACCACAAGACTAGAGCAGCTCTCTCAGAGTGATCTCATCTCAGGGAGAATAAACGAAACAAAAGGCAGATTTTGATTGATCGCGTAAATATGAATGTGGTTGGAGCCAGGAAGAATACATTAAAGAAGTGACTGATGGCCTTGATTATGGTCAGCATATTGAGAACACTGGCTTCCACCATGGCTGCAGACTGCAGCTCACTATTCCCTCACTTTCTGTCTCACACAGCTTGTGCTTTTTTTTCTAAAAAGGCCTGTTGATGTAACAATAGAATTGTGATCATGCTGATTTCACTAGTGGTCAGTTGGCATTTGCACTGTCAAATTTTTCTACTAAAGATTCATTTTTACTGGAGTTCGACATACTCACATGGCAGATCCACATGGCAATATTTATTTGACCATATTTGCTTTTTTGAATTGCTCCAGGAAAAAAAAAGTCAAGTTTAATTTCTATGAATAGAAAGGAAGATATTTTCTGATCCACTGTTATTGCAAAATCAGTTTGCTTTAAATTTGCCTGGTTTATCCTTTTCTTTGGGTTTTCAGCTAACATGACTTTAATATAATAGTTTACAAGAACTTCTACATGTGTCTGGACATATCTCACCATAAACAAATTGCTTGTCTAATGCTGGAGCTCCGTACTGTAGGAGGATATTGCTGTAAGAATTTCCCTGTGGGAGTCTTTGGCCAGCAAATGCAGTAGACTGGGGAATATTTTCTCTGTTCTCAGATAAATGAATGTGTCTAGCATATACTCAGCAAGCGAAGGTCATAGACAGGCAAACTAGATGGGAAAGAGAAAGCACAAAGCTGACAATAACAGGAATAGCATTAGCAAGGCATACGGATGTCTCTTTTCATTGGTTTTCTTCACTCTCTTGATGCCAAAAGTGCCAGAAGGAGATGGCTGTAGGAACAGCTTTGTTGAGGACAGGAAAAGAGGGGATGGGGGCTTTTACGGAACAAGGAAGGTAGTCATCATGACTGAGGGGAAAAAACAGGGTAGAGGAAAAAAGTTAAATTTATCAAGAAGAGCCACACAGCAGAAGATCTTCAGGATTAGGACATTAGACCTCTTTAGAGGGCACTGGAGAAATAGGCCAAGATCCAAAGAAGCAGATCCCACAATCAGAAAAAGATACCTTTGACAGAAACATCCCAGTGGCCCAGCAAAGGGAGAAAGAAGTCCTGCGAGGAAGACTGCAGTAGCTGAAGAGAAAAGTGATTAGACAAGTATGAGTGGTTTGGCTGCAGGGATGGAAAGGAAAGGCTCTATAGCTAAAATGCTGCAGCAGGTGCGGCTCACTCGCTCCATCCTCTCACTGGAGGTGTGCTGGGAATTGGCACAAAAGGATTGAAGGTCGGTGAGGTGAGGACAGTCACACACCGAAGGAGGTTTACGCTGCATACTCTGTTGTGTTGTCTCTTTTGCTGCCTGTGAAGGCCAGCCAGAGGGAAAGAGTAATTTGTGATATTTGTCAGAATGGGAGCACTCTATCAAAGGCTTTGTGGAGGCTCAGCTCATTCTCTAGGCTTGTTCACCCCATCATCCCATTGATGAAATGTCACATCCACTACACTGTTGTGGAGAACAAGCTGCTCATTATTTGTGCAGAACATGTACAAGTTAACACTGCAGTGGCATAGTAGGTATCTGACATTCGCACGTAATTACTGTGACCTGATACTTGTGTAACTAGAGGGTGAAAATACTTTGCTTTATCTGAAGTAGATTTTCCATGTAATGACCATGTAACTAAATTAGAGATGGATAAACTTGCTGAGATTTAATATGAGCTCATAGCTAAAAAATGTGTTTAAATAAACCTTATGTTCAGATGGGTCTTGACAACCAGCAAAAATGCTATTTCTCATTCTTTGCTAAGACATGATCTCATGGTCAATCCCTGCAACACATGCAGAAAATGGCATTAGAAAACCCCCTTTCTGATATTATCTCTGGTTGTCAAGTGTTAGGTGCAAGGCTAATGAGCTTTGATCCAAGCACCAACCAGTTTAATTCTCCCCATTAACTTGGCTGAATAGGGATATTTATTAGGTTTCCCAACATGTGCTTATTGTGGCACATAGGCAATGGATCACTCTCATGCTACAATAACATGTGGCTTGACTCTCTCCATCAAGAACCAAAGCTTTGACTTTTGCTCTGCAGGAAAAACTCACAACACAGTGCCCAAAAGCAGGCATTCAGGGAGGGCCACACCTGAGGGGATCTTGTTCAGGTGGTGTTCTGTTTTGTGGAGAGGAAGAAACTTGAGCTACTAAATCTAGTAGCACTGCTGCCACAAGTCTGACTCTGTTCTGGTAGGGAGGTTGCAGCAAAACCCAACCTTACCTTTAGATCACAATTTTTTTCCTAGGTGTGCAACTAACATCTCACACAGGGCTGCCCTGTGATCCGTGCTGCAGATTCGTTAACTGTAGAAGCAGTTTCTACTGCACTGTGTTGATGATGTAGACAGACCTATTGCTTAGGGGGAATCAAAGCAGGTGGTGCAACCCAAGTACAAAAGGAGGGTCAAAGAGAAGACTGCTACCCAGGGCCACACAGAAAGGAGATGGAGAAATGTCTTGTCTGCCCCAAGACCTTCTGAGAGATTGGAGACAACCTCAACTCAAGAGATTATGAACTGTCCTAATTTATACAGAGTATCAAGCTCATCTGATCTGTCACAGACCTCACAAAATACTTGTGCCTGCTAAGAGTTAGTATCTGTAACCCGTGGATTCATGGGGATACACGAGTAGGTTCATTGTTGAAGTAAAAATTTCAGAATACAGTCCTCAACAATTGGCAGTTACTAACTTTTACTCAGCTGGCTTGTAATTTTGGGTTTGTTTGTTTTTTGTTTTGTTTTTTTTTTTTTTTGAGAGTGGGAGTCCAGGACACAAAAAATAAACTGACATTCCCTTACTTGAATCTCTGCATATTTGTTATTCTTCACAGAGCAATGTGATATCTTGGGGATGGAATGTCAACCCCAACCTTGAATCTCTCTTCTTTTCTCAGCTTCTGTCAACTGTGTTTCCTTAACATTATTTCAAGATCATTTTTTAATTCATTAGACTGCAAAATCCTGCTAGTCTAGCAGGGCATTTCCCAGGCCATTAGACTTGTCTGTATGTAAGTTCACACCCACTTAATATGCCAGCTACAGTTCACAATGATAAAGGTTTATTGGAGAGTTTTCAAATACATTCTATTAATCAGATTCAAGGCAAAATCTTTCTCAGCTTGTCTTGAGTAGACTTTATGAACACCATGTACCATGAAGCATTGCTTACCACCAGGTTGGAAACATCTGATATAAAAAAAGCTCATCAGCAAACCCTGTTGGCACAAATGTTTCTTCACTGCACTGAAGAGATTAAAAAGCAGACTGTGGGGTTTTCAGGACCAGCCCATTTCAGGTTGCAATCTCTAACATCCACATTTTCACAGTATTTCACAAAGATTTATTAGTACACAATGACTTAATCAATCTGACCTTTAGTAACAGCCATAAAGCCCGTGTAATTCAACAATTAATCAGAGAGAATCAAATGAAAGGAATTTTCAAAAAAAAGACACAGAATAACAAATTGTAACAGACCAAATAGAGAAGAATCAGAGAAATTTTCACCTGGGAAATTTCCTTGGAGGAGGCAGGTTAAAGAATTACCCAGCCTTTGAGGGAAAGGCACGATACCTTTCCACATACCTAAGACCTTTAAAGGACCACAAACTGGACAACTTTTTAACAACCTAAGCGTGACAACAGGTCTAATGTCTTCAATACTGACATATTGGGTTTTTTTTAAAAAACCCTAAACAGAAAAAACAGTAATAAAAAAACGAAAACAAAGGATTCTACATCTTACTCATTAATTTCATGTGACTTGTCACTTTTCAGTTGCTTGGGGTTTTCATGGAGGCAGGGAGGAGACTCAGTCATCTCTCATCCATCCTTATCAGATTGCAGGAAAATCTGCCAAGTTTTGGTCACTGAAAGGTGTCAGATTTGAAAAATATACTCTTTGATTGATAGTTCAATTTTTCCATTTAAACATACTGTGAATTTTCTGAGCTTTATTTGAGGCTGCCTCAGATTGAAGGAAACTCAAGACAAAAATGGGGAGACGCAGTGAAACTCAGTGCGACTTGGCACTGTGTTGACTCTGCTGGGGCAGGAACAAAGGCTCAGCTAACGGCATATGCTATCTGTTAAACTTTGTTCTTTGTGTGTGTAGACAGAGAAAGGGAGAGAATAAGAGAGGTAAGAACTCCAGCTCTCTTTTCGATTTCAGATGAAGCTTTGGCCCAGTTTATCTGATCCGGATGGAGTCTAGAGACAGTTACACATTCTGGAGAACCATTTCATAGAGCTAAGTTTTAATTTGACGCTCTCTCTGCTTTGCAGGAAGGTTATTCAACCACCGCAATCTAATCAAACTCATTAAAGTATATGTCAAAGTGTACACTATTGCAGCAATTGTCTGTTTTGTTTTTGATGAAGAAAACTCTTTTTTTTTTTCAAACCAGGAAATCTTTTATAACTAAGAGATAGAAGGTGTTTCCAGTAAGGCAGTTGACCTAAATTGTAGAAATGTGTGGGAAACCTAAATGGAAATGACAATAATTCTTCAGATCCTCTGTAAAAAATTATAAAGGGTAGGCAAAGTCCTGGAAGAAAGCCATTAAACTCAACACTACTACAGCCAATGGTGCCCAACAATGAAAAGGATTTGATTCAGTGTCCTTTTCTCATGGATTAAAGTTCCCTCTCCAACTGACAAACAAAGGGGTTTTAAGATACATGTGGTAAGCAGAAAAACCAAGCATCAAGTTTAAAAAGAAAACCTAAAAGCCTGGCCTACTGGGAGGAAATGGTAAAACCATGTCAGTTTTCAGTATCACCAAGATTTCTTCCACAGTTTCAGAGGTTAATGCTTGGATGGTGGGGTACTGAGGCTTGTCTTGGCCTTCCTGATCAGTCCCTGAAAAGCCTTCTGTCATCATCTTTGTTCTCTGGACTTTTGAAAAGCTCTAGACATCAGTACAGCTACAGGAATACTGGAAGGAGTGAGTGGTACACCAGGGGCTTGTGCTACCATCCAGAGGAACCCTGACAGGCTGGAGAAATGGGCAAACAGGAACCTCACGAAGTTCAAGAAGGAGAAATGTGCAGTCCTGCACCTGAGGAAAAATAGCTCCATGTAGTGGTACACACTCAGGGCTGACCAACTGGAAAGTGGCAGAAAAGACCCTGTGAATTCTTGGGGTCAATGTGTTACTCACTAGCCATCAATGCATCCTTGCAAGAAAAAAGACCAACAGCATCCTGGGCTTGCTGAGCAAGGTGATCCTTCCCTTCTACTCAGCACTGCTGAGACATATTTGAAGTACTATGTTAGCTGGTAGCCGTAGCATCAGAGAGACATGGAGCTGCTGAAGCAAGTTCAGCAAAAGGTCACTCAGGTGATTAAGGGACTGAAACATCTAGTATGCAAAGGGAGACTGGGAGAGCTAAGATTGTTCAACCTGGAGAAGAAAAAGCTCAGGAGGTGGCTTGTTAATATCAATAAACACCTGATGAGGGGAGTAAAGAAGATCACCCAGACTCTTACCAGTGAGAAGACAGGAGGCAACAAAATCTATTATAACACAAGAAAGTAAAATATTACTCAAAGGTGGTCAAACATTGGAACACTTAGAGGTGTTCAAAACTTGACTTAGAATCATGGGATGGTTTGGGTTGGAACAGACCTTTAAAGGTCAACTAGTCCAACACCCCCGCAATAAGCAGGGACACCTTCAACTAGGTCAGGTTGCTCAGAGCCCCATCCGACCTGACTATGAATGCTTCCAGGGATGGACCATCACTGGGAAGCCTTTTCCCAAGTTTCACCATCCTCACTGCAAAAGTTTTATTCCTTGTATCTAGTCTAATCCTGCCCTCTTCTAGTTTGAAACAATTATCCCTTGTCCTATCACAATGGGCTCTGCAAAAATTTCTCGACATTGTCCTGGGCAACCTGCTCTGCTGTGATGTGTGCCCTGCCTTTGTATTGATGCTGTACTAAATAATCTCCAAAGGTCCTTTCCAGTCTCAACTGTTTTATGATCCCTCATGAATTCAGCAGCTGCATCACCACCACAGTATGCAGGCATCTCTGGACATTCTTGTCCACAAGGCTGAGCAACTTACTAACTACAAGAGAAACTAACGAGTTTCTCTTGAAAAATGTGATCTTTGGGAAAAAATTTCTGCCAGGTGGCCAGCTAGGTAGACCAGACAGGAAAAAGTCCAATACAGCTATTGAGCTGTGGCATTATGTAGCATAGTAGGCTACCAGGAACACAAAAGATACCCACTGATTTGAGTTGGAATTAGAATAAAATGCTACATCTCAGAACAAGGATTTGGATTTGTTCTCCTGTAGACCATAACAATACTCTGGAGAATCCAGGTAGAAAGCATTTGTTTTGGCATGTTTGACACAGAAGTTTTATGGAAAAATTTCCCAAAATATCATTTTTTGAGGGGGAAAAGTATTCCAAGCAGTTCCAGTTGACATATAGCTGTACCTCAGAAAAGGAGATGATGAGATTGACAAGCAACTGTTTAACTTCCTGTCTGGAGCAAGACTAAAGATAGTCATCATCTCTAATTGTTGAACAAAATTACTCCACCAACACATCATCAAGAAACGCTGCCATGTTTTTAATATAAACAAATGTATGTAGTTTATAGTAAGATGTCAGATGCGGTAAAGTGATCCTGAACAATTACTTGCTGCACTAAATCTGCTAGAAAATTTTGTCCGTACTCATTTAGAAAACTCTTAAGATGCGTCTCCACAGATGTCTGCTCTCAATGGAGTACTTCAGCCCACACAACTCTCTATGCAGCCAAGTCTAGATAAGGCTACCATGCATCCAGCTTTTCCAGATGTGGCTCCCTGTCTCCAAGTTTTTGGATGCCTCATTGAATCAGGGACACTGTAGAGCTGAAAATCTTGGAGACTGAGCCTACTGCCTATGCAACATGGATAGCCTATCAGATGTTACACCAAGTGGGACAGGCAGACAAAGACCAAAGCCTCTAGACGGCACTGGTCTCACTGCATTCACAGGTTCTTCTGCCAGGGGAATTTCAGATATGGTACCTTGGTACCTTAACTCCTTCCAGTGCCTTAGTTACATTTCTTATATACGGTGCAGGTCTTCTTATAACCCACATACGGCACACAGTCGGAACACAGATGCCTTCAGTATCGAAACAGATCTGGACAACTGATTCTAATACCCTGCTTCAAAGTTTGCCTAAATTCTTCCCAGAAAAATGATTCATAAAGGATATTAGGAGTATAACTTACCCATAGGGGTAAATTGCTCCTTCACACTGTATTTCTGTTTTGACTTAAATCACACAGATGTAATTAATTTTCTACTTCTTTTCTTGTCCAAAAAAATCTTTGTGTTCCCATTACTCATGTAAATCTCTAACTCACCCATTAAACGTTACATAAAGGGGATCGTTTTATTGGTTGTAAACGTCTTGTTTTATGTCCTGATGCTTTTGTTTTGTGGGAAAGGCAAGCTTCCTTATAGCATTAATTATTTTGTACACTTCTGTCATGCTGTCATTTCTTTTTCCTCTCTAATCTAAGCATCTTTACACTTTCCACACATTCCTTAAAAAAACCTCCCTTCAAATTTCCATTCCTCTAACCACTTCTATTTTCATGTATTTCCCCGGATGCTTAGTATTTCTGCAGTACTATTTTGAAACTGGCTGACCTGGAAGGAGGAGAGAGGATATGTCACTGGCTTATATAATTATATCATATTATTTTCAGTATTGTTTTCTCTTCTTTTTCTTCAACATTCTATCAGTTTGCCAACACTTTTGCTGCTCTCAAAGCATATGGTTTGGCTAAGATGTCTGTTGAGACACTTTTTTTGCTGTATGATTGTTAATAATTTAGAGCCAAAAAATACGTCATTCTGATTTTTCCTTCCAATTTACATTAATTCGCCTTTGTCTGTAAGGAATTTAATCTACCGTCAAGCCACCTTGCTTTCTTTACTCCAGCAAAGTTCCTCACAGACTTGTGTCACTTGGACTACCTTATCTCTGCCCATGTTATTTACAAATCTTGCTTCCTTATTGTGTCACTTGCTTTCAAGGGTATTTCTAGTGAGGTTCTTTTCTTTCTCAAAAACCAGAAATTTTGTCCCTGTTTCACAGTTCCTTTGAAAATGTCTGAATTAGCAGAAGTACCCCATACAGTGCCACAGTCAAAGTAACTTAGTGCAACAGCATTTTTACTTAAGAAATACTAAAAGGGAAAGAACAGTCAACATAAATTAAACAATTCTGATGTATTTACAAACCTTATCTTTCTTGCACCCAAGTTTTACACTCTTCTGCTAGTTTTTTCATGAGGGCGGGAAATTTCCCACGCTGTTCCTCAAAACAGGAGGGAAGATCTTTGTCCTCTAGCAGAATAAAGACTAAACAAGCTCACACAGGATTGAAATGAAGGATGTCACTCTCAGAGCTACAAAGTCACAGGATTATTGTGAATGTGGCAGTATTCAGTCTAAGAGACTAAGGTTTTATATTGAAAAGTGGAATTGTGGGTGCACAGAAACTATGAGACCAATGACAGAGATGCAGAAACAAGAGACTAAGTGAGAGATGTGGAGATATGAAAGGAGCTGAGTTGTGGGAGAGGAGTGGAAGTGACTAATCACTTCCGTTTTGTAGGTCCAGCTGGGCTTCTTCCCTTCTGACATGCACAACTGGAATTTCTATTAATTTCCTTGATTTTCATTTACCTAAATACAAAGGCTTTGTCCCTTCCAGTGTAACCAGCCTATACTACAGTTTACTGACTTAATCTAGAAAGTGAGAGGGGAGGTAATGCCAAAGCAAATTCCAGTTCCCGGCACTGTTTCACAACCCTGAGTTCCTCTCCAGGCTCTCTGACTCTTCTTGTTCACCTTTACCTCTCTCTCTCAAGAATTCAAGTACTATTCCAGATGAGCATTCCCCAGGCCACACGACAACAGCATAGGTAAGGAGCAAATTTTTGCTTGGGTGTGGTAAACAGCAACACAAACCTGATCTTTTTATTCCACATGACAAATAGAATGTGCATTGCCATTCAGGTTGACAGGATAATTGATTTCAGTGAAGTTTTAGTGAGGATTTTTCAAATTAAGTGTCACAAGCTGCTTCTGTCATGGGAGTAAATTCTGAAAGGCTTTTAGACTTCAGCAGAGCTAAGTTGCTTGTCGCTGAACATCTTGATAATCTACCCATTGCAAACGTTATTGCTAGAAATTCAGTCACATCATTTATTCCTTAATTCCTTTAAATCTCTGGATGTCTTCAGTCCCGCTCTTGAGACCTCAATTCTGTTTCACAATTCTTCCATTTCTGAATGGTTTTGACCCTTCAGACTCTGGTATATATTGTAACTTTGTAACTTGCAAAACAGTAGATATTTCCCTTATATATCAGTAATTGACTTTAGCCCAAGCTTTATAAGAGTTAGCATGAGAACAGAAAAATTTCTGTATCTGAATACTGTGATGAGTTGCCTCTGCCCAAACCTCTTTAGCACCTGGGAGTAAAATATATCTTTGGTTAATCTGTTTCCCATCACCATTTTAAAGGTCTGCAATATTTTTATAGGCATAAGGACCAAAGTGACTCAAGACTAAACTGTGTTGGCTCACCCTGGGGTAACCCCTGTAAATGACAAACAAATCAGCATTTCACAGTGAAAAAACAACACAAAGCATTCTGCAAAATCCCTCAGAAATTTACTGCTGTGATGCTAACAGTGCTAGACATTAAGGCAAGGAAATTCCTTTCTGCATTTCAAGAGAAAAAACACCACAGCTGTTTCTCAGTGGATTCCCAGCCAAGTTGAAAAGGTCACTGACCCAGTCATGATGTAACACCAAATACTGATAATGGTGACTTCCCTAACCAGCTTTTCTCCAGAGCGTTATCCAATAATAACTTTCGCCCTCCAAAGAAGGTATTTATTTATCTGGTGTGCCTCTTACACTAAAACCTTACTTAAAAAGGGTGGCAAGAGTCTTTGCTCTTCTACTGGTTGAAAATCTCTAGCAAATGTTTGTTAACGGACCGGTAGGAATAGAGAAAATCTGATCCTGAAAGTGACATGCATTACCTTGAGCTACTGCAGAGTGTCAACGATTGAGAGAAAATACTATTTAACCTCAACACCCATTGAATAATCTACGGTATGCTTGATTAGAAACTGCATGGGTAGTAATTTCTTTTTCTTGGCAAAACATTGAAGTTACTACATAGCCTAAACAGGAAAGGCAGAAGCTAGAGTTTGGAGGAACTCTGATGATGTGACTGATGTGATGGGGCAGTAATGGAGGTTTCACAACTGAATGTGTCTACAAACACCGGTGCGCAGATCACCCTCTCCCCTCCAGTGAAGTGAGAGCTGCATTCTCATTTCCGGGATGGTAGGGAAAACTGGAGGCCTGGGAGGGTTGGAGTAACACAGGAAAGATTATTGGTATAGCTGATAGCATTTGCACAGGCATCTGCCATCTGCATTGGACTGGCATCAGCAGGAAACAATGGAGAAGTGGCTTGCTGGGAAGGGAAGCACCTGGGAAGACGTACTGGGATCTGATGGGAGGGGAAAACCAGGCTAATGCCTCCTTCAGCAGAACAGTGAAGAAAAGCAGTTATCTGCAGTTAATACTCCTTGTGAAGCAGGAAGTGAGAAAATATGACTCCACATTCACAGAAATTTCCCAATAGATTTTCTCATTTTAAATGCATTTTTTTATATAGCCTGCATGTTGAAGTGTTAAACTAGTTTACCCCTGAGTGGGCATCTGCAGCCATGCATAAGATTACCTTGGACCTGCTTTTAGTTGTATGGCTAGATTCAAGCTGAACAAGCCATTTTACCTTACCTCACGCTTATTCTTAACTGATGCGTCCAATAATTACTAATTCCGCAACACTGGTCCTTCATATATCCAGGCACAGGGATTTTTGGGATGCAGCAACAGGTAGGCAAGCCAGTAGGTTTCAGAACTCACTGCAGCAGTCCAGTGTATGTAGCAAAGGGAGAAAGCAGCGACCTTCAAAAACGAACAGCTGGTTCTGGAAAAGACAGTGCCCAAATGACCATGTTTCATTGAGAATAGCAAAGGAAAATAGCCATTATAATGTCAACATTTGCACATAAACAGGGAGGCAAAAAGTAAACTAAACTATATTTGCCATTTTGAAGGGTTATTTCCAAATGTTCTCTCTCTGCTGGGAGCTAAACAAACCTTGTGTACATTTGCACTAACTTCAAGTGTTCAATGAGAAGCTTTTATCTCAAGTACACTCACATTGACTCTCCTTCCTTACTCAAATTACAAAAGATTTTGATGAGGAAGTTTATATTGGTAAACAGAACATCAAAAGCAAAAAGAAAAGAAGTGCTTTTTGCATCTGCTCTTCCTCTGTGTCCAAAGCATGTACCTTGCTCAGAACACAGCTTTGTGGGGCAGATGGCAATCTTTTTCATTTATAAGTGAAGAAAGACAGAAAGCAGTTTATCTGCAAAATTTTTGCATTAGAAACCCATATATTATTTTCCTTTGTAAACACTGTAGAAGTGGAAATTCAGTGAAGTACACTATAAAGGCAGGATTGGAAAAAAAAAACTGGAGAAAGGTTTAAAGGGAAAAATGCCTTTAAGATATAACGGGCTACAAATCTAAATCTCATTTTTGACAGGTCTTAAGAATTCATAATCTATTTACACTGCCCACTGCAGTTTTGAGTAGAGATGCTAAAACAGGTATCAGCAGCCTGTCTGGGAGCCAGCTGTGATAAAGCTCTGCTGACACAACAAAAACATAGCTTTGTATATCTTCTCAGACCAATGCAGAGTGAAGGCAGCAGACTTCATACCTTCACGTGCCTGCCTGTGCAAACACAACACAAGCGACTCAAGTGGTTTGGTTATGATATCCTTCATTTCTGAAGCACTATGCATAGATGTATTCATACACACAGGAGTCATTCAGTAACACACAAAGCTCTGAAAGAAGAGTATCATTAATGCTTAGGTCACCCACTTGATAACTCAGATAGAAAACCATGGAATAAACTACATCCATAAGGGGAAAAAAAAAGATAAAACTAAATAGAAATACATTTTTATTCCCTTATTATGTACTTCAGAAAAAACAGTACACAATTCTGGGGGCGAGGAGGGAGGTATCAACTTTGTGTCATTTAAGTGAGTAACTGGTTACTTCACTGAGAAATTGATTTTTTTTTTTCTGTTTACTAGCTGCCCTTCTTTCTCAGGTAATTAAGTTTTCTAAAGTTTACCTTTCCCACAGTTTGACTATTACTATACCTTACTTAGTGATTGATTAGGATGCATGGTGTCGTTCATGTTTCTGAATCTAAAGCCAGGAATAGAAAGGGAATTTACATAAATAAACCCCTTCATATTTTACTCCATTCTAATAACCAGTTAAAGAAGGAAAGACCACTAGGTTATTTTTTGGTTTTGGTTTGGTTTTGTTTGTTTGTTTTTTCTTTTATTATTTTGTGTCCTATAACAAAGGAAGAGAAATATGTCACATTCTAAGAAATAACAGCATCAATTGTTCTTTCTTTCAGATGGAATAAAATTTTGAAATCACTTTTCAAAAATATTGCTGCTACCTAGGGAAAATAAGTTCTGTCGTTAGCAGTCTCACTTCCAACACTGATATTTCCTTTTCATGTATTTTTTGTAAACCTTAGGAATGCAGTTGTCCTTTTCCTACTCTCTGGGCTTAAAATGACTAAAAAGACTTTGAAAGATCCCATTTCTGCTCTGATATTTCTGTGGTGGAGGAGAGGCAAGCCCAGGAAACTTCAGTGGAGGTACCAGGGCTTTAAAAGGAACTGGTTGATCTTGCTCTTTACCGGTGCATACTGTCACTCTGTTCTGAAAAGGGAAAATAAAAAAAAAAACTTGTCAGAATTTTTGACAAAGTAGGTTTCTATGAGAAAAGGCAGCACCAACAGACTTAAACCAAGCCCCAGGCAGATTGCAGGTTTCATTTCAAAAAGTTTCTGTCTGCGCAGTATTTGTGCTACAGTGAAGCTTCACCAGTATGGTCATGTAAAACACACTAGCCAGAGAGATAATGACTCTGATACTGCCTGCAGCAGCACCTGGGTTAGTAACACCCCAGCTTGGAGCTCTGTGCTACTCTCTGCCATGTGACTTCTGCCAATAAAGATGTAGGTGTCTGAGTCTCTGCACAGCAGGCAAAGGATATTGCAGGGCATCCAGATATCGCAGCTGTGAAATAATCTTGCTATGGGAGCTACTGAAAGCAGGGGTCAATAGAACTCCTAAAACTCTCATGTTTCTTGCCTAGAATCAGATCAGAAATCTTCACACCTCAGGGAATCATGGCTCAGCTGGGGTATTTGAACCTAGGGAACTCCAAGTTAAGACTCCTTTTGAAAAGAGATCATTTGATGACTTTAAAAATATTTTTGTGGGAAATGGAAAAATTAGCTACCAAATCCACTTTTTATTATATACACAAATTAAAGCCACTGTCAAAGGTTAAGGCCAAGGAATATCCAGTCTTTCTTGCAAAAGAGTTTTTTTTTTGCTTCCAACACTTTGTATCCCAAAACTACTACTTGGAAAGAGCATTTACACCGTTGGCATACAAAACGCCTGTGCGTTATGCAGCATATTGAGTAACAAAAGGCTCCAGATGCAGCCCACCAAGAGAAGGGAAGCTGAACAGCAGAGAGGTATAAGGAAGATTTGAGACCTCTTATGCTTTTATTTGGTCATTTGCTTTTCAAGTCTTAATCTTTTCAACAGCTGCAACAAAACCCATTTATGCCCACGTGTCAGCTTTTGCCCTATATGGACCTGGAAAAACCCTTCTCATCAGTGTCTCAGTTTCACCACACTCTCACTGGAAGCTACCTGATGGAAAACCCTGCAGCGGACGTGTCTGCCCATGGCCCAGTGCAGGTCCACAGGGTGCTTCTGCCCACCTGCAAAGCAAGTAAGGCCCCATCCAGTCCTGATCAAGAGGACATGCAGCAGGATATGCCTGGCACTGTTCTTGTGTCAATACTTCTCATTGCCTGTTAGCATGACCATTGTTTCTAAATATCTCTGAAAATTACATTTCCAGCTCAGATGAATGAATGACTGTATGATCATGTCTTCTAAATTTATCAACCTTAGAGTCCCAAAGCAAAGATTTGACAATGACATTTCTTATACTTGCAGATATTCGAACACACTAAATCCTTCCCTGAGTTGTCAAAGCTTTAGGTACACTTTGTGAGCAGATAGGAAGCCATCTCCAGATTGAAATATGGCACCCATTTATGGATACACAGCAGTAGCACAGAATAATTTGGCAAAGAATTGTGGAAGAAAAACTGCATCCAATTGAGATGGCAGGAACACTCACAGGTAGGAAGAATGCAATTATTTAGGCTGGAAGCAGACCAGGATGCCATACATACTGCCAACTTGGCATTTCTCAAAATGAACTAGCAGATGTTTTTCTAAACTTCTGTCAGGCATGTGTTTTGTTATTTAAATCTGTAAGGACTACTTTGCCTCCCTGCCTTTGGCTTTTTTTTTTTTTTGCAAATACATGCTAGAAACATGAAATGTAATTATGTCTCTATATAGATAGATAAATGCATATATATATATACACACACATACACACATGTATTTATATACATATTTTTATACATCGTTTTGTTCAGAACAGATTAATTTTATGAAGTAGATGAAAGGGGAAAATATTGCTCTCTGAGGCCTCATGATCATCTCTAGTCTCCAGTTGCAAGAAAGGTCCAAGACAGATAAAACATGAGAAGAGGGCAGCAATTTAGACTGACAGGGTGATAGACTAGGTGATTGTATAGATTTTGCTACTTTTAGCCTCTCAGAGGTAGCAGAATAGCTACAAGGAGGGGGATGATTTTGGGAAGACAGGAGGAGAGAAGTAACTAATGCACTGAACGCAAGCAGGTGTACAGCCCTGCGGCTGACCCCACTCTGCAGCTGACTTCTGCAAGATGTACCTGATGAATGGAGATATACAACATTGCTCCTGGCTGAGGATTTTGTGATAGGTAACACACACACACATACACACACAAAACCCCTTGCTCACTCTTCAGAATTCCTCTACCACACACTTCTTGTAAAGCTCTAACTATGACAGATAGGGAGAAACAGACTTGCTATACTGCCAGGTGGAAAAGCAAAGAAACAACCAATAAACCAAGCAAAACAAACCAAACATCCCCACAAAATACCACACCAAACCCAAACAACCAAACAACACAGTAAGGCTTTTTATATTAATTCTTTTTTTCCAAGAAGTGAATAGAAACCACCTACACTGTAGAATATTGACTTTCTTAGACAGTAAGCAACAGAGCTGACTTGTTTCCTGTCCCCATCAGAGGGATGTTTACATGAGATTCAAGTGCCATGAGACAATATAGCAACAGAAAATTGAAGGTAAATGTCTCACTGTAGGCCTCCCTCCAGGTCTCAGTAACTCAACTACTTTAATTGATATTGTTCCAGTGACACGGGAAATTCAGGTGACTGTCTCCCAACAATTCAGTCCCTTCCGCTGATCATAACAGATCATTCACTTTCTCCTTTGTGATGCTATGGTGTTAGGGATGAAAGCAAGCTCTGAGGGCAGTAATTCCTTCCACTTGAAAGAGAATCCTTCAAGCAGCACTAAAGGGAAAGTTGCCATGGAAGATCCCATGTCCCTGACCTTGCCTCTCCAATTAAGATTTCCAGATTTGTAGAGCAAACTAAAACACTCATTTACATTTTTTTCCTCAGTGAAATATGAGGGGGTTTGAGCCAGAACAAATGAAGCCAGAACATTTATCTTTTTCTCAAGTCTTATTTATACAGGTGTCTAGAAGTAGGACAAGATCTTTGGTAAATAAAAATAAGTTAATTAAATAGCAGTAACAGTCTTACTCCTTCAGCTGGTATCATTATTTTGATTAGGCTGAACATGGACACAGGGGAAAAGCAGATATTTTATCTCTAAGCCACGCAAGCTAGCCCCTGTTATTGCTGTAATTTGACATGAACAAATGCAGTACTCTGTTCAAACTGAATGTTTGCAGTTAAAATCGATATTGAAAAATGGGGAATAGTTCAAAAGAGCTGTATGACTCAGTGAATGAATGGTATATAAAACATGCCTGGTGGTGGGAAACTTGATATACTCAATCTATCTGCTTTATCTGAAAACAAATCAAAAGGGAAAAGTTTGCTAATAGCAGATGATTCTTTAGTGAAGCAGAAGAAAGCAGAATATGATTTCATAGTGGATAGTTCATCATGGTTGCAAATGATGAAAAATAAACATTTTTGACAGCAAGGGTTATTGCACTAAAGCACTGCTCCTGGGGCAGCCTCACCTGGTTCAGTGCAGAGCTGTCAGACATTTCCACACGCGCTGCCTCATTTATATGACTTAATGCCAGGCAAGGATGCTCCCTCAAGTACTGCAGTGCATTTGCATGACACTGGACTAAGATTCAGCAGCCTGGTTTCTCACAGTTCTTGCAATCTTTCTGTCCCTGTTGCTGAGACCGGTCCTCAGCCTCATCTCTGCTCTGCATAGTACAGGTGCAAAAGTCAAGATGGTTGCTCTTTGAAATGACACCTATACACAAGTCAGGCTGGCAGTATTGAAGTATTATTCAGTTCATGTTCAGTTTGAAAAACAATGGTTCAGATTAGTTCTTGGTTCAAGCTTAGTTAAGCTCTGCTCTCATGATTGGAAAGCATCTGACTCACCATCTTTTCTGGATTTATTGAGGATTTACCTGGAAATGATCTAACCCATCTGCAACTGCCAGTGTCTCTGTAGCAGGAGTAGCATGGCAGGAGGGATGCACATGGTCACAGTGAGCCAGAGCCCCTGGGCTACACAGTAAAGGCCAGTTTCTCCTCTTTCTCCCTCTTCCCTAGCCTTGTAACACTGGAAAATCAAATAGAGCCCCCTGCACTGTATTGATTTCTATTTCGTTCCCTCTCAAGGTGGAAAGAACTACCAGGAAATATTCACATAACCTGCAGCTACTTGGTGGATGCAAGCCTTATATGTAAACAGGAAGAAAACTTTTTTGGAGATTATTGAAAAACCTAGTTATTTATGTCACGCAGCCAGGAGGTAGCCCAGCTGAGGGGACAGTGTGCTTTTCAGCAGCTGTGGGGGATTTACAAGATTAACCACATACTGAATTCTTTGTATGCATCTCAGACTATATAACTAGACTGAAATCATACACTCATGTTTGTTTTCAACTAAGCAAACAACAGATCAAGATACTCCTAATTACTAAAGAGTCAGTGCTGGATTCTAGTTATCCTGAGATCAGATGTGGACCTGGTGGTTATATGAAATATCCCTCTCCCAAGTGTACAGCTTCCTCAGTATCCAAACTGAAAACAAACTGCTCCAGATGTACAGCCATTAATGAGAACACTTTGTTCAGGTAGGTAAAGGGACAGATTATAAACCACAGAATCACTGAGTATGGCAAGGACCTCTGTATCGACTCATCCAACCCTACTGCTCAAAAGAAGGTCAATCACAGCAGGTTGCTCATGGCCATACCAAGTTGGGTTTTGACTGTTTCTTTGGACTGAAATTCCACAACTTCTCTGGACAACCTGTTTGACCACTCTCACCGTTGAAAAATTGGGTTTTTTTCTTACATTAGAATGGAATTTTCTGTATTTCAGTTGGCTGCTGTTGCCTTTGCCCTTTCACTGAGAAAGACCTAAAGTATTATCTGATTTAGAGCAGTACTGGAGTAGACTTTGAACAGCCACAGCATGGAAGGACCCTGGACTCAGGAGGCCTGCCTTCACCCCTCACTTGGTAGACATCCACTCCGACTTCTCCTGCAAAGCACTGTGAGACCTGTCCAGTGCCTATGTTATTGGCAGGCAAAGCCTGTGGGAAGCAGTGATGATTTGTATCAAGCCAGTAGATAGATATAGCTAAGAAAGAAAAAATCACAGATTTTGAGTCACCAGCTGTTTTGTAGGATTGTTCATTCTCATTGGAATTAGAAGCAAGCAGAAGATTTTGTCTAAGTACGCATTGCAACTGATAAACTCATACCTGAGGCATTCACTGTAAAAATCTAGAGCTTCTTCTTCTTCTTTTCTGAGTATATGCAACCTATAGCAAAATCACTCACAGTTGAGCAGATGTCAGTTTAAATTTCAGTCATGATATATTCATTGGCATGATAACAGAATTTCCTGTTGATATCAGCACAAATTGCCTTCAGATCTGAAGAGCTGGTATTAAGGAGAGTTCAAGCTTAAGAGGAAACATATGTCTCTGAAAGAAGATGGTTTCAAAATCCTACAGTGCCTAAGTTTATTCTTTCTTTCTTTAATTTAACCCTGTTTCTTCATACACCTCTTCTGGTCAGAGTTAAGCCCAGAAATACCAAGGGCCTGCTATGTCAGCCATGCATGTCCCTCACTAATTCAAGTCTACAATAAATGGACCTGTCAGGAGAAAACTGTTCAGTCATGTCTGTCATTGCAAATAAATGCATCTAAAGACACACCCTAAATGCAATTTCAGTTCAGTTCAGTGAGATGAACTGAGTAGTGTTGACCCTGACTTATAGCCTGGAGACATGCTATGCCTCTGAGACAAAACCAATGAATCTCAGAGGTTTTGTCCTGCTTAGAGAAGCAGGCAAAGTACAAATTTCTTCAAATTTCGTCAGAATGGACAAATCAGAAAGGCAAATCGAGCTAGAAGTCTCGGGAGAGCAATTTTGTATGAATGTGTTTTGGCAGCAGTCTGGAAGAAATATAGTAAGAGAATTCTCTACCATGAGGGAGTTTGGCATTTCCGCTTACCGTCCCCAAAACAGCAGAGATGCCCAGAGATGCTAAAATGGAGCAGCTCATCTCAATTCTCAGCTACAGAAGGCATGCAAAATCAGAATTGTCTGTTTTATTTTAAGCAGACAAGACAACTCATAAACTCAAAATATTATTTATGCAAAAACTGTTTAAAAGACTGAAGCATAAATGTCTGATCTTATCAGTTCTCCTTCAAGTCTGAACATCTTCAATCAGCCAGGAGCAGAGATGGGACTTTTCTGGTACAGGCATCTGACTTTAAACACGATATAGCCTAAGTCATAATCATGTCTGGGAATTTCAGGCAAAGAGGATAAGTTAACAAAATAGAGAGAAATTAGTACAAAAGGCCAAGAAAGGTATAGTACTATATTTACTAAAGGAGCCTAGCATCTGCATATTGGTGTTTATTCCTAAACCACTTATCATTTGTTAAATTCTCAGCCTTCGATTAGGTCACGTAAGGAAATGAAAAATGGGACAGAGGGCTCCTGAAGTAAGCAGGGAATAGCAAGGTGTGGAACAGAGGCCATTAGGGCATCAGCCTCAAAAGCGATTGGTAACTGATCTCTTCCATTTGGATTCAGAGATGGGAGCTGTGACTGGAGCCTGGTCTAGACTGTTGCTTTTCAGCAAACACACACAAAAAAAGCCTTGGCTGGAGTCCCACTTCTGCTGCTGGATTTCCTTTTAGTTTAAGGTTCTTGCTCCGCAAAATTTGGTCAAAATCCTACTTTGCCTATGCAAGGTAGGAATATGGACTGTGGTTTCTCCCTCTCACTCTCAGCTGCATTTCCTGTTCTGCATGAGCAGTGTGGCCTGGTTATTTTGTACAAGAGACAGTTTAGTAGGCAAGTTCCAAAGACACTGATCAAGGCAGGGAGGATGCCTGGCAGGCAGGGCAAGAGCAGGACAGGCTTTGGGCTACTGGGTAGGACTGGTGATTGCACATATATCCAGTGAGTGGCAAACATGTAAGCACCCTGGAGGTTTTACTGGGGGGAATAGAAGAGTAAAGGAAATCTGGCTTCCTTTCAAGTTAAGCAGCAGCTGAACAGGAGGCTGAAAGATCAAAATTTTGGACACAGACAATTAAAATGCCAGTCTCTGTGAATGTGGCTACTGGTGCCTAGAAAGAGATTAATTTAAATCTGCATATCAGATGTACACTAGAAGAAAGGTGTTTTCGGCTCAGAGTAGGATTTAGCAACTGTGCGCAGTCAAAGAAACCTTAACAGACTGCAAATACTTTTAAATTATAATTTAATTGTACTGGTGATGCTACTGTAGATATTAATGAAAATGCAAAGCATATGTTTTAAGCAACAATAAAAAAGGCATGTCATGTGAGTGAGATGGGATCATAGTCTACAAGTAAAAGTACAAATATGGGTATTTTTGGAGAGTCAGAAAAAATTTGTAAACTTGACACAGAAAAGAAATTAGCTTGCATTAAAATGTAGTTTGGGCAAAAGAAATAAAATTTTGTTACATATTTTATACTCTTTCTTCGAGCAGATTATAATATAGTGAACCTTTTAATAGTTTTAAGATAAAGTAATTGTCAAGTTATTTTTACATTTTGTGCACGATGCTAATCATGCTTGTAGCTTTATGAGTCTGAGTGCAATGACTTTTTTATTTCTAGAATTCAAGTAATGCTTTTATAAACTTGTCTCATGCTTATTTTTTTTATAAAGCTGCACAAAAAGGTCAAAGAAAAGATTGTCTTTTATACTATGACAGCCCCCAGTGGGTTAAAAAATAGAAGTGGTTTATAAATAAAAGCCTCTTTCATCTGTCCTTTGATCACCCCCATAACAAAACCTCCTTGCAAGTATTTTGCTTGACATAGTCACCATTTCTTATTAGTTTTGAAATATCTACAAGACAATGTCTTGATCTTCAGTTATGAGTACAATCTGCTGGGAACAGAGAAAGAACTTTATTGTGCAGGGGGGGAAGAGGCCATACCCTATTTCAATCCATGATTTTTTCTCCCTGACCCTTGAAAAACTGAGCTGGTGATTAAACTTCATACATTTCAGGACAGGTTCATAGCTGGAAACATCTGGAATTACCTCCAAAAGTTGTGTATCTTAGTCATGTCTTTCGTTCCTGATTGAGCTACCAATGTTTCTCTGTGTCAAAAACCATGAAAATAGAAGCTCTTCAGGGCAGCCCTGGGCATTTGCGCTAAGTGACTTACAAAGTTTGTGGCACTAGTTGTCCTCCTGGCTTCTCAGGCAGAAGGAAGAGGAGGTACTTCACATTCACTCCTCTGTCTCCAAACTCCTCTACTCCATTTTTGGTCTGACCTAACAAATGTGGTGGGATGTTATACCCTGTGAGGAGAGGCAGCAGTTTGAGTGGGTGACCTACAACCTACAAATCATTTGCAAACTCCAGCAGGGATATGAGATGAACAGCCAAAGAGGAGAACATCCCAAATTTGGCTTTGTGGGTCCCTGACACGGGCAGAGCAGGGTTCCCAGGGTAGAGCTAACAGTGTCAGTCTCTCATTTCTGTGGGCTGGGAATAAAAAGGCCTTTGAAATCAGACGAAATCCCTTCCTTTTGGAACCCTAACTGGGTTGAGTGAAAGAGAAATAATTAATCTCACACACTGAAATAGATGAAAATAGAAATATTTTAAAAGGACCTTCTTTAACTCTTCCAATAAATTATTTTTCCTACTTAGCATTTGAAATTTTTATCTGGTTGTAACTTGTTGCTTATGCTCGAACTGTGTGGGGTTTGTTTAGTCCCTTTTCTCTTATAAAATTAAAGTTTACAAAAGTATCATTAATTTTGCTTTATTAAAAACAGTTTTTCTGCATAAAAGTAATTCCAACTGATCATTAAAAACAGACTTTAAGAAGCAAAGAAAATATATTGACCGCATAGAATTTGAATGGCAAGAAATATGTTTTTGATTATTGTTATTTTATTAATGGACAAGCACTATCTTATTAAATCTAAATTGGATGTGCACTGAGGAACACTAATGCAAACCATTCCAAAGACAAAAACTAAATGCATGTTTGTACATAATAAACCCCTCATATATAGTAGAGGTGGTTTGCAAAAAGATCTTTCAACTTTTGAGCAGATCAGCATGCAAGTATTTCACCATCTGAGTTCATGCTGAGGTCCCTAGAATAAAGCACGATGCTTAAAAGAGCCTGATCCTTTTTTCTGTTGGGATATATTTATGTAGCTTCATCAACTTTCAGGCTACTGCTTCCAATTTCTAACAGTTCAAAACAAGATTTGATCTGGAAAAGCTGAAAACATCCAGCTAAAAATTAGTAGGGTAGACATAAACTACCAAGCATGGACCCCCCAAAAATACATTTCAATCTAATTAAATTCCTATGTACAGCAGATCGCCACTTGTCGTGGCTCCCCTTTCCTTCCTTCACCAGGCAGATTTTTGGTCCTTTTTAGGAGTCAGAGTAGCTGAAGATGACTGTGGTCAGTGTCATGGACCAAGTTCACCCTCTGAACCCTTCTGGTGTCTGACTGCAACCTGGCTTTCCAGTATACAGAAAAGTCTGCTTAAATTTGGTTTTGGTCCAACAACGTAATAGGCCAATTGGAAGCAGTCCAGGCCAGTTCCAGTTGTTCCTTCTGACACTCTCACAATGATAAGCTGAATCCTGTCTTTCACCAAAATACCTGGCAAAGTCACAGTGCCCGCATATGTGTTACAGGTTCCTGTAACACAGGACAGTTGTTTGGGTTTTCAGTGTAACTCTGCTATTGCTTCGGTCATCTGGTTTCAGAAAAAAGTACAAGTGTATTTGCTTATTCTTTAGTGAAGGGAGGTTATTAGATCTCTGATATGAGCACACATACCTCAACCCACAGCAGCAGTTTTTCCAAGACATATTGGAATACCAAAAAGAAATTTCCTGTATTTACTTGGAATAATCTATTTTCTGCACCATGTCTATAGAATATGATCACTGTTTAGAATGAGAAGTTACAGGCAGATAGACACAACAAAGCTTGGGTTTGGTTTTTTTTTGTTGTTTGGAGGTAAGTTAATAACTGCCAGTTGTTCATTACTTCACAATCAAATCCCTCAAAACTCCTAGCTGGAGGTTCAGCCTTTCTGATGCTGGGGATTAGATGCCAATCAAGGGCACTTGTGTGGTCTAGTGGAAAGATCAGGCAAAATTCTCCTGGGGTCCTGTTGGCCATGGAAACAGGACTTCACTGGAAAGTAAAGTACTCGTATTTGGCTCATGACTGAGAGGATTAACGGGTATGTGGCCAGACCCTGTTGGCTGGTCTTGGAGATGACAATGTGCAATGATGAGGACTGCTATGGCATAGGAAGGAAGGGGAGATGGTGGCAGCTTTTCACATTTCATCAAACCTGCTCAGTTACTCCTTCAGCAACTTTATCTCTTGCTATCAAGGAATCTAAGAAGACAGTTGGGCAGAATGCAGTTGCTGCTGTAGACCTTTGCTACCATGGACCACTGCTACCGTAGATGTTTGCTGTAGCACATTTTGATATCCTTGAGAAGGCAAAACAGGTTACCTGCTTCCCTGGCTCCTTTGCCACAGTGCCAAGTCTGAATCATGAGCTGGTAATTGGATGACATTGCATAATGCACTGGAAAATTCTCTAATTCTGATCTACAAGACTACATTTTCCCAGACATTTAAAGAATTGGGGTTTTTTTTACATCTCCTCTCTTTGGGTG
This sequence comes from Corapipo altera, assembly GCF_003945725.1. Lineage (NCBI taxonomy): Eukaryota > Metazoa > Chordata > Aves > Passeriformes > Pipridae > Corapipo > Corapipo altera. Next base: position 12,888,752 of record NW_020884875.1, on the reverse strand, counting down.
TGATTGAGAAAAAAACATTTGCCATACAAGCCACATCATGACGATTTCGTGCTGGAAAGCATATTGTGAAATCAGTGAGAACTTTTCTCAAGTTAAAGGATTTTACCTTTAAAACATAAAAGGGGAAGTGTAAAGTAACAAACCTTCCAAAATTCCAGTTGACTGGCTAAGGCAGAAAAATAAGCAAATTGTCTCCAGAGTTTCTCTGCCTTCAAAATTAATTTAAAGAGTCCAGCTGGTTAATAATTTAGAAGAGGTCTAGTAGTTTGTATGATACTTGTATACAGTCAACTTTTTTATCTGAAAAAAGCACAGTTGATTTGATAATCAATGACCATCAAGAGCTCAATTTAAAAATGAATATGTTTAAGTAACACTTAGGAAACTGACTAATTTCATTTTTGTTGGCCTTCACATCACGCCTGAACAATATGTCAAGCACAGATGACACTCCATAACAAATCTGAATCCCCAAAGACTATACCTTGAGGTACCTTGGACTACCTACCTGTATTCATGGCACTGAATTGAAGCTTTTTGTTATTCTGCCAGTAATTACAGAGCATAGTTTAGCTACGGAGGTTAAAACTTTGATCAAAGTTTTTAAGACTTCATCTAAAAAGGCTTATTATTTATACAGAGTTGGGTTCCTTTGCCATTAGCTAAAAAAAACCTCCCAAATCTCCCAGACCCACAATGTTCTGGTCTCATAGAACAAGCATTTTCCACTGCAAGAATGGGTTTTCAGACAAAGGTAAACAGCTTTTCAAATTTTGTTTATGTTTCACTATATTGAGAGTACAGTTCAGTCCAGAATATAACATGCTCAGAAAAGAAAAACAGAGACACAAGAGATCAGCTCTGCATGTAAGTTAATGTACATTCATTTGAATTTCATGAAACTAATCCTGTCAACAAATGAACCACTACTATGTACATTATTAAAGTCCTAGGATGGATTTATGCTAGGATGAGGTAGCTACACAATGAAGCTATGTAGCTAAACTTCTCTAGCACATGTATCCTTGAAATCTTCACAGAAGAGCTGGTTAAACAGATTTCTGTTATGCAGAGGCCAGTGTCAGGGTATTGAAATCTCATTTTGAATGAAGTATCTCTCTGTCAGGCTCCACATGAGCAATGAATCAAGCACAGTCCTAGAGGCTCAGCATAACAGAAGACCATGATCACAGGCACTGGGCAGTTTTGAAAAGATTTGGTGATGTGAGGGTAAAGCTAAACAAATGCAGATGATAAGAAGGTGTCATGGAAAGGGTGTGGATGGGAGAGAAGGGAAACCAGTGAAGTTCATCATAATGCTATGGCCATCACTGCATAATTGCTTGAACAAAGAAAGAAGGGGTACAATAATTTTTTGGAACTGTGCTTTACATAGAGGAACTTACGACTAATGTAGTTGTCTGAACCAGAAGCATGACTGCTTGAAAACATCCAAAAAACAACAGATGCAATCCTTAAGAGAGCACTTGAGAAACTGAAGGATTTAATTAAAGAGGCCCCAGTCCTGAAATACTACAACAATAAGCACAAAAGTAACTTGTTCATGGGTGCATCCCAGGAGAATATTGGCACAATACTCTTTCATAACACAGCTGAAGCTGGAGACAAGTGGCTAATGCATCATGGCCACTAACAAAAACTGAATGTAAATATGCTGAAAGAATTAAGGAGATTTTGGCCTTAAGCCATGGCTGTAAAAAAAACAACTCCTTTATTTATGAGGGACCACTGTTAACTGAAACTGACCATAAACCACATAGTGCTTTTGCCAAGAGAGGCCTGATAAATATCTCTTGGAGAGTACAGAGATTGTTTTTTTCAGCTACAAATGCATGTTTTACAAATTGAGTAAGCCTGGGTAAGATTCGGCGGTTGCAGGTAAACTCACAGTCATTTTACAAAACTTTCAGACATGGATCATGGAGGTCCCCCCCTAAGAAACCCCCAAACAACCCTCTCCAACTGCAGGGAAAATGTAGACTGTGACTGCCTGTATCACTAATAAGTTTGAGATAATGAGAAAGGTAATGCAGGCTTTGGTACAAAGCTGTCAATGCCTTATTGTAGCCCATTATTGTACCTTGGCAGTGAGACCTGAACAGTACATGTGGATTTTTAGAAAAGCTTGAATGGAGAATCCTGAATGTATTAAAAAGCAGTACGCAAAGGCCATTCGAAAGCAAAGACCAGGCTGTTCAGAAATCAGCAATTATATTACAGCAAGTTGACATTATCTACAAACTTTCCTTATGCTAGCAACACAGGACAACTCCTTCCAAAAGAATTCATGAAGATGGCAAAAGAAGAAGTATGTGTAGATCTCCCAGTTGTTTTTATTTATTAAATTAATAATAACTAAAATATACTATTATTGCTGTAGTTGCTTCTATTGTTAAAATTATTTCCCCAGCATGGCCTTCCCAGAAGTTACTGCAGTCAACTGTCAGCCGTACTCATGTTTACTAAACATGACATATCAAGCACAATAATGTCTGACAACAGTCCGCAGTGCAGTAGCTATCACTGAAGACAATTTGCTCTGAAACACAGAAGGGCTGAAGGGCTTTTTCTGGACTGACTTGAGGGAGAAGCTTAAAGGGACTGATGGAAGTGTGTAATATTATATATATAGTTGCTTTTAGTTTGTACAGTATATTTATTAGTGTAAAATAAATGTATATACTTCCCCTTTTCCCCTATAGAAGCCTCTTACCTGAAAGTTCCTCTTTGGTGTTGAGATATAATTGTGGGAAGGGGTGGGGGAAGCCTGGAAATTGGATTTTGGATTTTTGTGGTGGCTCAAACCACCACAAGTATAAAACCAGTATTTCAGATTTCTAAATTTACAGAAATTAAAAGAAAATTCCCTCTAAGCATCAGTGGAACATTGTAGGGTTCATCTGAAGCTTGATCCTATGCATCTTGTGAGTGGGAAGCATGGAACAACTTCAGTGGTTGCATGGGGAGACTTGGGTGCAGGCTAAGGGCTGGTTTGGCAGATGGCTGAGCACACCCTTTCTTTTCTCATCCAGTGGGTGTCCTGGGCTCTACCAGAAGCTGTCAGCAGGTCATTATTCATGATAAGGTTGCCATCACACACAGAGGGAGTTCTTGAAAAAAGCTGCCTGTTGAATAAGTGATTGGTGAATATGCCTTCAGGGAGAGCTGGATGCTCTCTCCCTGAAGCTGGATGCTCTTGCTCCCTTGTTTTATTTTTGTGAGTGTGAAGGAAAAGAAGTATTTAAGATACAAAGTTAGCTATTTCTTTTGTTATTGTGAAGCTGCAAAATGCTTAGACAAGACTTATTTCATGTTGAAAGTTAAGCTTAGAGGATTTTTTATTTTAGTAAGTGTCTGATGATTTGAACCTACAAGAGATAAAACAGACTCCATTTGTTGCGTTTCCTTTCTCTCAGGTTTTATTATTTCTTCCACATTTGTCAGGCTACCTCTTCTTTAATAAGGATGTCTTTTTTCCTAAACTATTTTTTAGAGGTAATCAATTAAAAACCCAAAAATATGGATTCATTACACTAATTGATTAACTTAGAATTGTATTTTGTATAATGTAGCTGATCTGGCTAGAGTAATTTCTGTACAGAAAGGCATGTAGAGAATGGATATACTGTCCTTACCCTCACTACTGTTCTACATTAAATTTACTCATAGATAAAGATTTTGATCTAAAATAAGACAGGGCAGTGCTGCCATTCATTAACACATGAATATCTGAGACTAACACACAAAACTGATTGCAAAATGGAGCAAGTTTTGGTATAAACTTACAAGTCTCCAGGTCTCATATTAACAGTTTAGGAAAATGGCTTTCTGGTCATCTAGAGGAAATTATGATAAAAAGAAATTTAGCAACTCTTGCATATCAGAGGTAAGCAGGAGGTTTGAGATTGTTACAGCCCTGAGCAGAGAGAGAGGAGTGCCAAGCTGCGTTGCAGCACCGTGGTGAGCAAGCAGTGCATAGCCTCTTGCGCCTCAAATCCTCCACATCACTTGCATGAAGAAACAATAAAATATTAAAGGGAGATGCATTTTTTTTTTTTTATTCAACATGGGCACATTTGCCTCTGGTGCAGCTTGAGAACACTGTGGGGTTTCCTTCGTTTACACTGTTAATGCATAAAATTCAGAAAAGATTTTCACTAGTATTTTCTTGGGAAGAATTTGTCTTCTGGCAACAATTCCAAAGTTAAGACAGATTTATACAATAGAGTCCCGTTTTGTATTCCTTGGGTAGAATCCCAAATTCCCTCCACTTTCACCTCCAAGGAGTCATTAGCATTTATCAGGTAAATAATCTGTAAAAGGCAGATTATACCCCTATAAATCCATTATAATTACATGGATTTCAAAAGTGTTACTGAAGATTTATGCTCACGTAACTGAGCTCAGAGTTGGTATGCTTTCTAAGGAAGACTCTAAACATTTTCTCAAGAGAAAACAGCCCTTACTATGTGCTATTTTTTTCTGTTCTATATGTCCTCACCTGCCACCATAATGAAATATTTTATCTAAACACAACATGAGATAATGACACTAACTGAGAAGGAAAATAAATTCACACTAGAACATCAAGTTGAACTCTTCCCACGTGCTTTTTATTAACACAGACCACCATCTTAACATTATTTTGCATCATATACTTATTTAATTCAGCCCCTTTGTTGCTTCTTTACCTTGCCTATGTGAAAAAAACCTTTCTTCTCAGTACACTGTAATACCAGGCATATAAGTCTTCACAGACTGCCCAGGCTAAACTCTATTAGAGAAAGGGCATTCATCAGCTATTTCCTACTGCATATCCAGGCACTAATGCACACTACTCTGGCAATGAACCATTTTGAAACATCAGCTCAGTGTTCATTATTTGTGGATACTGCTTTGTAGAGGCTCACAGGAGTCCCATCACAGACCCTGGAGCCCTTTGTGCTGCTGCTTTATGGACAACACCACATCCATTATGTCTTGCACAAAATATGTACATTTAATGCACTGTAACAATATGAATAATCTAATTTAATGGAGATTGAAAAAGGTATTTATTTCCTCATTCAGGTTCTAGTGATCATAATATTCTACATAGTCAGTCTCAGAAATGTCTTAAATTATTACTGTTCCGATTATAAACTTCTAACACTGTGATGCAAAAAGGCAAAGAATTAGTGATCATTTGTATGTTTATTCACAAGAATGAATATTGCTGTGACTTCTTGTGAGAAGAGTTTGAAACATGCAGAATATACTTCGTTATGATATAGGTTATTTTTTTCATAAAATAGAGGTGTGTAGAGAATCTGTGCTCCACACCAAGAGCCCAGAGGTGTGGGAAATCTGCAACACCATAGAAAGTATCAGTGGATGCTCTGTAGGAATTCAGTTACTGAAATTGCTGTGAACTTCAGATTAGCAGTGTCACTAAAAGTGTAAGCAAAGAAAGAAAAACAAAATGCATCATATCAGGAAAAAGTAAATGATTGGAAAAGAAGAGAAAGAGAGAGAAAAGCATATGATCAGGTACACCAAACATTTACATAACCAAATGGTTCCAGATTATGATCCACTGTTTGTTACGTAAATATACATATTTATTTATGTAGGTAGTAATTGTTTCAGACCTGTCACAGTTTAGAACAAAATACAACAAAACCACAAACCCCCTCCTTTTTATTTCAACAAAGTAGGTGGGGAAAACGCATTTCCACCTTTGACAAGACTCTCTGGTGGTAGTGACAAATACCAAGAGAGTGAGTGGAGAGCATCGCATGTCCTCATTATCGTAGTCAGTCAGGAAGAAGACTGTTTAAGCTTGTATCACTGATTGCTTGTATCCCAGGGACGAATGCCACCTGGGGGAAAAGGTCAGAGGGTCTCCAGAGGGTTAGGAGAAGTGGTGTGATCAATGGTCTTAACAAAATGCCTATTACCCAAAACAAATCCCAGCCCTTACTCTCATGAGGCAGCAAGTTTACAGGTCAACAAAGAAACAGAATAATTGAGGTGGAAAGCACCTTTAGGATCATCAAATCCAACCATTAACCCAGCACTACCAAGCCCTCCACTAAATCACATAAGACGCACATCTACTTTTGCTTCTGTAAATTCCTCCAAGGATGTGGCTCAACCTCTTCCCCGGGCAGCCCGTTCCAATGCTTAATAACCATTTCTGTGAAAAAAGTTTTTCTAACATCAAAACTAAACCTCCGTAGGTGTAATTTGAGGGTGTTTCCTCTTGTTCTGTCACTTTTTACTTGGGAGACGAGACTCACCTCACTACAAACCTCCATTCAGTTGTAGAGAGCAATGTCTCCTTTATGATTCTATGATTCTATGATTATATGACATATGCTCCAGATGCTGCACTGGCTCTGTCACCCTTTCTGGAAATGCTCCTACCTCAATGTCCTTCTTGTAGTGAGAGGCCCAAAACTGAGCAAAGGATTTGAGGTGTGACTTCACCAGTGCTGAGTAAAGGGGAAAAACAATTTCCTTGGTCTTGCTGGCCACACTATTGCTGATACAAGCTGGGATGTCATTGGCCTTCTTCACCACCTGAGAACAGCACTGGCTCATGCTCAGCCTCTGTCAACCAGCACCCCCAGGTCGTTTTCCATCAGACAGTTTTTCAGCCGCTCTTGGGCTTTCAGTGCCTGTAGCACTGCCTTGAGTTGTGACCCAAGCGCAGGATCTGGCTGGCCATGTTGAACCTCATACCATTGGTCTAGGCACAACAATTCCGCTTGCCCAGATCCCTCTGTAGATCCAAGACCCCTTCTGGCCCTCCAGCAGATTAACTGTCCCACACAACTTGATATCGCCTGCAAACTGAGTGTTGACTATCCAGATCACTGATAAAGATATTAAACAGGACTGGGCCCAGTACTGAGTCCAGTACTGAGTCCTGGGGAACACCACTTTTGACCAATGGCCACCTGGATGTCACTCCATTCACCACCACTCTCTAGTCCCAGCCATCTGTTTTGTATCCAGAGAAGTGCAAACCCATCCAATCTGCGAGCAGACAGTTTCTCCAGGAGAATGGTGTGGGAAATGGTGTGAAGAAAAATCTCCTTTAGGTTCTGCTCTACACCACAGGGATGGGTTTGTGTAAATTTTCTCCTTAAGTCATCCAATACTCAACCTAGACTACAATCAGCCCCAACATGTTTCTTTGCTCACCCATCCTGCATAATTTTCTGTCTTCTCTTGCAAACTTAAATATACTCTCTCATTTACTAGGAAGAAAAGCAAATGCTGGGCTCCCAGGGCCTGTTAATGCATCCAGATGTTCTCCCAGTTGCTCTGCAGGGCAATATGGCAAGGAGAGCATGCGTGACTGGTTGTGCTCCTCTTCTCACACAGACCTCCTTTCTCAAATTCCAGCTCATTTCCCACAGAACACTTAAAGAAAAAAAACTTTCTGAAAGGTTTTTCAGTGCCTTTCTAGCTCATCTTTAAAACTATTCAGTCTTTTATTTTAAAACATTGAGTTCACATCCCAGACACTTCACTTTTTGGACTTTCAGATGTTAATAAGTGGACCCAAGGTGTCTTTATTATCTTGGGGTTTGCTGCAGAGACTCCTTTTTGTGCAGATGTCCTAGAGGACCAGCTGAAGTGTGAGAAGCCAGGAGCTTTGTGCTTTGGCTACCGTTCTTACTCAGAAGCTCACACAATTGAAATTATTATTCAAAATTATTAACAGATATTCAGTTACGGGATCAGAGATGAAGAATAAGACCCATCTTCTAGATGAAGAATAAGACCCATTTCAATAGCAAAAACTTATGGTCATGAACTTGCACATACCTGCACGATAAAAAGACATACTCATTTTTGGCTGACTCCAGCTCTGTTTTGGTAATGCTAATCAATTTGTGCAATGCCGTAATTTTTGGATTTGCTTCATAGCACTTCATAATTATCTACAGTCTGTTTTTCTCCAGTTGCCTATAATGCACCTCTATCTAACAGTGAGGGACATTTGGGCCATGCAGCGTACAGCACAGCCTGTGCTGTGTTAATGATAATGTATAACAGTAACAATTAAAACACCTCAAAAGTTTATGAAGCAAATGCGAGGGAATAAAGCATAAATACAACAAACAGTAACACATCTGAATGTGGACCTCTTTACTGCTGCTGCCACTAGCATAGCTGTTTCCATTTCTGTAGCCCGCACCTCCTATGGCTCTCAAAGTTTGGCATAAAGTACATAAGTGCCATGAAAACACAGCTGTCTCTGCCCCACTGGGTAGCAACCAACTAGAACAAAATAGAACAGTGAGAAAACTTACCTAAAATGCTTAGGATTATCAAAATGTGAACAGTGGCAACACGTCTATCTGATGACATCCATACTTCTGTGGATGTGACGCTGGTTGTGGACAGCCCCCTAACAAAATAGCATTGTGATTTCTAGAAGAAACTCGTAAGAGTGTGAAGCAGCCAGGACTGTGCTGATGCAGCATCTCACAGCTCCAGCTTTACATTTCCAAGTCTGCAACTGTAGTTAAAACACAGCTTTACCTCCTATTGAAACAAGATTGTGTCATTCCTGGGTTATTTTGCATTCTCTTCTAAGTGCTCATGATTTTGTTTAAGTTGTTCGCAGTTTCCATGGGCTGTTTGACTGATTAAGCTGCTCTGATATACTAAATAATTGTGAAAATAATCTAAGACAGCAGTATTGTTCCATTTACTCATGTAAATTTGTTCATCGTTTTATTCCTGGTACAATATAAAGCTTCCTGTAGGAACTGAAGACACTGGTGGGTACTTATTTCAGTCTCTGATACTGAAATGAGGCAAATAACCTTTTTGAAGTTTTACCCTCTGGCAAGGCTCACAGTCTGGTTTCGCCTTGTTCAAAAGGTTTAATGAGACATGGGTCTTGTGTGCATGTGTTTATGGAAAGAGAAAGAAAGAAGCCCTGTCAACAGCTGGGAAGCATAAGACTGTGAGAAACAAAATAGGCTTTGTGGGCTGACCTTGGGTATCTCTCACCTACCAGGCTTTCACATGGAAAATTGGTGGTGCCAGAAGGTAAATGTGTGGGAAGGTTAATGTGTCTCCAAGCTTATCTCTTTCTGTGACCAAAAAGCACTACCTCTCATAACTAACTTTGCCTTGGTTATATGTGCTTTATTGTTTTGATCCAGTTCTGAAAGAGTTCCTTTAGAGCAAATTGTAATCTGTTTTCCCGGCAACACCTGGGGCACTATCTCTGCTAGTCCTGAGAGACCATATCTGTAAGCACTTAAGAGGTGCACGGTTTGCAGAAGCAGCCCCTGGGAGCAGCAGAACTCTACAATAGAGGGCCTTCATTCCGGCAGAGAAATCCATGGGAAAAGAGGCTGGCAGTTGGTGGGACAAGACCTGACTGGGTTGCCCACAAAAGGACCTATATTATAGAGAAACTAAATGAACTCAGGAACTATGAGGGCTTCAGTCTGTTGATTTAGAAGTCATCCATGTATGGAATGAGTTTAAGAAGTAATTTATAATCCTAATTAATAATACTTTCCCTCTGACTTTGCTTAGCCATCTACCCAGTTCCCTCACTATTCCATTTCTACTTTGAGATTTTTCAAATTGCTATTACAGTGCATAGTCAAATCACAGCAAGTACTTCTAAAAGCAAGGAACAGTGACTCATCAAAGCCATTACTGAGTAAACACATCTCCTAATACTGATGTATTTCTGTAGTGTGGTATTCCAGATGACCACATACATAGCCAGTGCTCATAGCCAGGTCTTCCACACTTATTTTCATCATGTTCTTCTTAACTAGATCAGATAATGGAGGCTTCTATTGAGACACCTCTACCCCTCCCTACTCATTGTCTCATTTTTAAAATGATTATTTGAACTCCACAGTAAGTAGAGGTTGAACATATTCTGTACTCCAGATAAACTCTTCCAATCAATATGAAAATATTTAACCTTGGAGGTGGATGAGGAGAAAAAAAATTTTACAGGACAATGTCTTTCCTCCACTGTACTGTAGTGAGAAATCTGTAGGCTACTGGCACATAGTGACCTTACACCCTATATTGCATATTTCTCTACTTGTAGGCAAATCTTGCTGTGTATTTGCAAATGCTTACTTCTTGTTTCAACAACAGTATTTTTTTCCCCAATAATTATAACACTTAAAACACTGTCATAACTGTCTCAATAACTCATCCTGGAGATTAATAGTAAAGGTGACAAAAGAACAAAATGCTGTTAATTTAAAGCAAAATTACCTTACCTTTTACTGAACCAGACATGCCACATTCTACAGACATTCCTACAGAGACAGGTGTCTCACCACTGAATACACATGCTGTGAAATGCTAGTTCACACACACCAGCTTTAAATTCCCACTAACCCTTACTCTCCTTTACCGTCTTTGCATTCTGCCAGGACAGAGCAGTACAAATTTCCTTTCTTGTTCCCCAGAAGTGTTCTATAAGCAATATACATTTTCCTGTCATTTCTACACAGCAAGGGAAGTGCAGAAGGAAAGACGGATCAGTGTGCAGGACTTCAAAAATCACAGGGTTCTTTCCCCCCAACTGATTTCCTATATATATACCTGGTACAAAGAAGCATAGAAAAAATATATATACATAAATTTCTATAAAATGGGAGGACACAGGTATATCCTTTCCCTATGGAGCATGTTATCTGAGATAACCCAAGCAACCATAACAGGCAGCAGCAGATCTCTTTTCGAAGCATTTCAACAGACTAAGGTCTGATCAACTCTGATGTAAGAAATACAATTTTACTATTATGAAAAGTTTTGCCTCGGTGGTTAGATCATCTCTCAATAAGTTGCTTAAGAACTAAAGGCGTTTTTCATTTGCAGATTTTCTGCCAGGTTTATGCAGATGTATTATACAATACCTAAAAATAACTTACACCAGAGTCCCCAATTTTATATCTGTCCCACAAGGCAACAGAGTCCAGATTACAAGCTTTACCTCAAGCAAAAATGATAATTGTGTGAAAGGCTGTAAGAACTGCCAATGTCTCTTCCTAACAAGTGGACAAAGTGGGAAAAAGCTGCAGGCAAAATGTTGTGCTAGTTCCATTAAGTGAGCTAATAGAAAATGTCAGCAGCTTTCATGGTAAAAGGGCTATGTTTTGTTTCATTAAGTCTTTACTGAAGCTGGTAGAATAGAAAATATTTGCCATTGAGTACCATGGAATCTGGTGCTTTCGTATCACATTGGTGGATCTGTCAAATGTAAAGGGAAAAAATTCTTTTATTACACTCCTTACTCACTTTAAAAAATTTAGAGGATTTCAGGCTAGGAAAAGACATGATTATCCTGCTTGATCAGTGCATTGGAGTCCAAGGATATTTACTTGTAAGTTCTTTGTCAAATCCATATTTTCTGGCTGAAATACAATGTAATTTCTGCAATGCAACACATCTTTAACTAGTAACTTTGAAGTAGCTCATGTCCCCAGATAAACAGGACCAGCAGTCAACTGCTCTCATGGGTATCTCTGTGCATTTATCCAGTAGCAGCCACCTGCCAGGTTTTTTATGGCTTTGTCTACTAGATGAAAGACCTCTCTCTCTCCTATCCAGAAATCGTTTTTCTGTGTAGGTTTCTATCAACTGAAATCAGTCACCTCTTAATCTTCTCCCTCTGTTCGATAAACTAAGTAGACCTTCTCACATTTTTCACCACAAGGCAGGCCTGCCAAACCTTAGGGCATCTTGTTCTTTTTTGGTCCACTCCTAAATTTTCAATGCTGTCCTGAAATGCAGCCATCAGATTTGACGGACCCATTCTGTAGAAAAGTAACATCATCTCCACAGTCTTACTCAATAATCCCATGCTTATATGTGCACTGTTCTTGAAGCAAAACACCTAGGAGACACTGCTACTGGCTCCAGTAAAAGCCCAGGTAGAGAGCACAACCCTCTTCCTAGCTGGCTGGACTCTAGGCTCAGCTGCTCCATCTCCTTGCATCTCTGAATGATCAGTAACACTTGAACAAGCAACAGTTTTTCCCTGATGTTCACATGTAAAATGACACGTTTACATCTAACTTACATTTACTCAATTTCTGCTGTGGACATCAGTATAGTAATGCTCATTAAAATGTATATATATATTAAAGCAAGGCCATAGTCTCTGCAAACAGAAGAGCACAAAAAATCCCAAGTCCTGGATACTTCTTCCTAAAAGAAGACTCATCATTTTCCATGGCACTTGTTAAGACGCATGTAGGACTGCACATGGAGAGCATTTGTATAACAGCTTTACCTGGCCATTGCACCATTAAGATCAGTTAAACTTTTGACATAGGTAGAATTATTCACATGCATAATTGTTTGCAGTATCAAAGCTCACACTGCTTGACCTAGGCAAGTATAAAAAAGTGTAGGAAAAGCCCTGATTGTTCTCCCAGCATGCAAATCCCTTTTTTTTCATCAGTAGAATTACTGATGTAAAGGTCTGGCTATGTAAAACTAATCATGGGATTGAAATAGAAGTCAAAAAACGGAAATCAGGGTATAAAGATCCTCCTTTTCCAGTGCGGGGCCACGTTTGTGACAGAAAATAGACTGGTGCAAAGGGCTGCCAAGGGGAATTGACTCTGAGACACATATAAAGACAATACAAAGAGAAAATGGCATCTGGACAGGAATGCAAAGCCTACTGAGGTTATAAAAAGGCAGCACAGTTTCCATTGATCTGAATTACACCATTTCAACCCAGATAAGTAAAAGTTATACCATTCTTTGGAAGACTGAAGCAATGCAGCAGGATATGAATTTCAAGACAGTGCTAGAACTGCTTTGCAGGTCCTTTCACATGTCTTTTAACATTTGAAAAATGTTTTCTTCTATAGAGGAGCCCTTGAAGTCCTATGTCGCATCTTGTCATGGAAGAGTTATAACAGTATGCTTCACTTAGAGTCCTGGTGGGGCATCAGAGGCCATCAATGCAGCTCAGCCACAGCATTTGTACCGCACAGTTGGGGAGGTATTGGAAAACGTTCAGCAGAGTGATACTGTATGGAAATAGCTGTCATTTCAAAAGCATATGCTTACATTGTAAGAAAAGATGCTTATAAAGAGCCTGTCACAGAAGTCATGAAGGCCATTGCGTGTAGGATCAGCATACCATTCCCATACACAACATCTTATGAATCACAGGTTACTCTTCTCCAAGAAGAAATATGCCTAGATGAAGTATGCAAGACCTTTGGTCTGCTTGTACCCTGTGTATCGTGAGGTGCCATTCAGCAGTGCACTGAGAGGCTCTCCCCCATCAAGACTGTTCCCAAATACACCTGTCTGCATCCCACCACTACACATTTCACTGTAGGAAATTCCTGTGGTAACGGAGTAACATACCACAGCTTCCAGAGAACATATCTTTCAAACTTTTTTCAATTGCTGGAAAGAAAATTATTCTTTGCTGAAACAATTACTGTCATCCAGATACCTAAAATGGAAATTGCTGCCTACCCTGTTCATATTTCACAGGCTCAGAATTTCCTTCTAGCACCAAAGATTTTGAGAGTCCTGCTGCTCTGATAACACATTTCCTTTTACTATTCACATATCAGGGTTTCAAGATAATGACTTACGGAACCATTATTGTAGCACTCAGGGCACGTAAAAATGTTGGCATCTACCTAGAAAGCAGCACAAGTAGTATACAAATGTCACTTTCCTCATATTTCCCAAACTCTTCCTTCTGTGTTTATGGGACAGGGACACACAGAGGTCTCAGATGTGATTAGGACCCCTTTGTGCTGGCTACTGTACAGAGAAATGTGTGAGGACCCTATTCCTCGAGAGGATACTCACAGTAAAGACACAGTAAACAGGGAATCTGATGAATTTGCGAGAAGCATAAAATCATCAGTGACCTAGGCATATAGTGCCATGATATAATTAAAAAATTCCCTGGCCTTTTTATAGTACATATTTTTGACGCCTGCAGTAGGACCCTGCCATCAATAACCTCAGCTTTCTCATCATCTCCACTGTTAGATACAGCTCAGGACCCTTTCCAAACTGAAAAATTTAGTGTGATATAGGAAATGCTGATACCACTAACTACTATCTCTGAGGCATCCCTGTTTTCATGCATTAGTCTGGCAAGACATGGCAGAAAGGGATTTATCCCCCTCAAAACCTCCTAGACTGTACAGGTTACTGATCAAAAGTGCAAGGAGAAGAGAAAAAAATGAGCATTATATTAGCTTTGCTGCAACTAAATAGATCAGTGAGCAGTAACTGCCTCTTACTTCACTCCCCTTGTAGCCACCTCCAACAGTGTCAAGACTCAGGCATTCCCTCTAAAAAGATGTATCTCAGCAGGCTGATGTTGCAGGTTCACAGCCAGTAAGAAGGCCAGTACTTCTGCACCATTGCTCTGGAATATACTGTGTAGAAGCAAGTAATTCACCTAGTGCCTGGTCTGCCCTGCCAGCTTCTGTACCTTTGCTAGACAGTGCTCAGGACCTTACCTGTGGTACATGCAGATGCTGAGCAGCACACAGCAGATGATTTTCCTTGGAGGCAAGATCCCATCATCTCTTGGGGGCCTTTTGCTATGTGAGATTTCAGTCTCTCAAAGGCATATCACACAGCCATCTTCAAGTCACTTAAGGACGAATTGACAGCATTTTTCCAGCTGTCCTGTGATATGTGTTCCTGCCCATGGTAATAGAAGATATGTAAAGTCATCATAGGATAATGATATAAGGATGAAAGATAACACCATCATTATCTACATTAGTTGTGCCACAAAATGCTATTATAGGAACACTGGTGAAAATTGTAACAGAGCAGATTTTCCACAGCACTCTGTCTCAGCATTAAGAAACCTGCCACTATGTGGAAGAAATTATGTGGGTTACATTTACCAGACCTTGGAGTGCAGCAGATAAGCAACACTTCCTAATAATGAACTCTGAGGCCAGGTACAGTGTGTTAGTGATAAGACTGCCATTTATGCCTGTACAAATGCAGAGCACAAAGCACTGAAAGCCCCCATTAACCTATGGAGTTTTAATGAGTTAAAAACCCAACAGAACTTTGGAAATAGTTGCACGCTGCATGGAGTATGACTGAAGTGTAAGGAAGGTCTTCAGTCCACAATACTCAACAAAGTCCTGGGAAGAAATTGCCTTTGAGCAATGCCTGGGAGTAAAATGAAAGCCACCTCTTTGGACTGACACAGCAACACTGCAAGATGCTTTTAATACAGTTTAACTTCTCTTGTGTGACAAACCTAAAGAGAAAGGTAAACAGGAGGACTGAGAGAGCACTTATGAGACTAATCTCAACTTCTGAGGTCCAAATTCACAAGTTTGTTCCTGAAGCAGATTTGCAGCTTAGAAGTTTTTCTAGTGGGAACATATACTTTTAAAATGCTAAGTACCTAATAATCTGTTTAATTAAAATAGTCTTTCTTATCTGTAGATAGTAAGTCAGCTGGAGGTAAATTTGCTCAAAGTGAATTTGCAAAGTTTTTTTCTCCCTATTGAGGATATGTCAGGTGTGCAGGGGAGGAAGTTCTGTAACAGTTAAAAAGGAGGGTCCTGCTCACACAACCTACTGCCTCTGAGATCCAGAGGAGAATTGGGCCAGTTGTGCTGCTGCTACCACCCTCAAGAGACCCATTAAAATTAGTTGCTAATTTTCTGAGTCATTAAGGCATGTGTCATTGTCAGAAAAACTCCTAGTATCAATCATGTGTGGTATCCAGCAAGCCTTGTGACCTGGGATAGACTAGCTCAGAACTGTGTTCACAAACTGTCAGCATACAGGGAAGTTAGGTGCATTTTTTTCTCTGTTTTATAAAACTTTTATAATCCCTAAACATAAGGAAATGCAAAGGTTTATTATCAATAGTCAAAGTTCTATTGTAAGTATTTTTAAATAGGATATGCTTTTCAGAATTTTTAAAATACGATAGAAGGAATTATGCAAGTGTCCTCTAGTTGGCAATCTCTCTTTTACTCTTTTATATGTGTGACGTGTTTTAAAGCCTTAGTCTGCACTTGGATCCATTCTCTTAGATCCTGGATTGAACCCCATTAACATGTCAGGCTATAGGACCACTGATTGGAAGCTGGGGCAGTTTCCCCCTTCAAACATGCCACATATCAACTTGCAACTTCCCATGTGAAATGGATTTAACGTTAATAGCAGTCCATTTCAGAAATTACCCTCACCTTTCTGACATACCTGTGTTGGAGAATGCATTAGATTTGGAAGTCCTCTGCAGCTACTTTTTTCTTTTAAGATCATTTACCCTGTCATACTATAGTAACATGAACATTGTACCCTATGTTCTTGAGTTAGCATTTTGAAGGTTTCCCCTTTTCTTATGGCTATACATCTTGACCTTTGACATCTTCATGTGGAAGAGAACAATGGTTGAAGAAGCAGTAATTTCTTAACTGCTTTAGGCAGAGGTCAGGCAGGGCGATAAGCTGAGAGTCAAGGTAACAATGCAGCTGACCATCCCATTGTGAGTGCTTTGTGTGTCAGTGAACTTGATTCATACTTAGTATGAATAGAGAAACATTCAGCTATTTCAGGAATGTCAGCAATTTTGTCTTAAAGAAACTTTGATCTTGCTCCAGTTTCCCAGGCTCATTCATTAGCTGAGAATACGAAGGGTAAGATAGGCTCTCTCTTCTGGGAGACTGCCTGCCTGCTACTTAAATAAATCACCTGCTTTCTCCACCCCCCCATCCCCCCCCCTCCACC